>NC_079418.1:714857-748710 GCF_026213295.1 Gadus chalcogrammus | reverse complement strand
CTCTCCTCCTCCTCCTCCTCCTCCCTCTCCTCCTACTCCTCCCTCTCCTCCTACTCCTCCTCCTCCTCCTCCTCCCTCCTCCTCCCTCTCCTCCTCCTCTCTCTCCTCTCCTCCTCCTCCTCCCTCTCCTCCTCCCCCTCCTCCCCATCAATGGGCCCCTTGTATCGGGGACAGAGGTCCCCCCCTGTGAGCTCTTAGGCCCACGTGCCTGGACGGGGGGGAGGGGGGGGGGGGGTGTTGACTTTAGATACAGCAAAACATTTAGCCACCGCTGCACCCTGACACTGTGTGTGTGTGTGTGTGTGTGTGTCCTAACACCCCCGCTATAAAACAAGAGGGCTTGTGTTGACTTTCTGTTTTTTCGAGAGGCACTAAAACACACAGACACACACTGGTGGGCTCAGTGTCGCGCACACACAAACACACACACACACACGCACGCGCACAACCTCTCGCACCTACACACCCATGCTTGCTCATGCACACACACACGCACTCAAGCTGACACGCACACAAATAGGACATAAACAAACACTGACACGTGTTTGAGAGCAGCACATACACAAAGAGGCACAGACACACACACACACACACACGCACACACCTCTATGAATTAAGAAGGAAAAAGCACACACATATATCTATAAATTAAAACACACACATGCACGCACACAAACACACGCCATAAATAGCGGCTTCTGTTTGTTGTGACCCAAGAGTATGACCACTCAGCTCTCTCTCTCTCTCTCTCTCTCTCTCTCTCTCTCTCTCTCTCTCTCTCTCTCTCCCCCCCCCCCCCCCCCATCTATCTCTCTACCCTCCCCCCGCCCTCTTCCTCAGGACAGGTGAGTGATGAAGACAGACTGGTATCGTGCCGCTGAGCAGAGTGTTTGACGGGGAAATAAAACATGTCCACGGACGATCAAAGAGATGATGATTGATTAAGAGGAACGCGATCTGCATAACTCCTCTTCAGCCACCGTACCTGTTCCAGAATAACGGTTATCCGTAAATATGACGGTAATCCATGTTTTATCTGAGCTATTAGGGATAGAAACCCACGATAGGACCTTAAAGGGGACAGATTATACCACCAGGTGTGAGTGGGATTGGCTTTACAAGCAGTTTCGAAAATCTGCCCCATATGACATCACTGGTGGGCGTGTCCACCTAGATCTGGGCTGGTTAGATGAGCAACGTTTACCTCAGTCCACTAGGGTAGGCTGGTAGACTGATCTATCAGCACAGATCTAGGTGGACACGCCCACTACTGTCATATGGGGCAGATTTTTGAAACGGCTTGTGAGGCTAATCACACTCACACCTGGTGGCATAATATGTCCCCTTTAAGGTAGTCCGGACAACCGCCTGTCATCGTGAACATTCCCGTTATTCCGTCTCGAACGGCTTTTGATTTGGTGCAACTTTGCCGGAACTTAACCGGGACACACAACTTCCAAACGACGCGCGCACACAATGTAACACGCATATTATGTTAATATTTCAGTCCTACCTTCCACTCGCAACCTCTGACTTTTCTCGGACCGGATCAGGAGAGACCAGGGGAGTCCTTAAACGAAGCGACACGACATATACCGCACCGTCTCCAGCTCCCCGAGGCGGTGCGCCCGCGTTCGTTCATGCGCGAGTATACGGGCGTGCGTGCTGCCTGCCAGCTCCCCTCCTCGCGCGCCTCACGTCTGCTCGCTGGCTCCGCGCGCCTCGGTCTGCTGGGATGGAGAGCTCTGCAAAGTTGCGGGAGGGTGGTGGGGGGGGGGCGGAGTTTAAACTGCAACCCCCGCGAGACGCTCAGAAAACGACTCGTGAGTCTCGAGGATGAATAAGAACGTCGCTCAACTTTTTTTATACACCGTGACCGCCGCTCGAGCGTATTGTGGGGTTCTACATGAACGCGCCCCTGCGCCCTATGTCCGCAGATGACGTCACAGCGCGTGCAGCCAGGTGGCACATCTAATGCTGCTTGGTGCAGACGGAGATTAGGCTAATCTTCATCCATTATATTATTGTAATATACATCATGCTATTGTGACCTTGGGTTTAATGCTCTGCTGCCTTTTGTATGAACTTCAGGGGAGAGAGGTTTACTGTAACATGGGACAAACCCACAACTAGTGTGCACACATAAATAGTTAGCCTTCAGTCCGCTCCCGTTCGAACACAGCGTAACATCGTTTGCTTCTGAGCAATTTACTAATTGCCCAGCATTAAGTGATCGTATAGTGGTATTTTAAATAAAATATAAAAATATCCTATACTGCCATCTAGTGGCAATAAAACACAGCAATCATGTCCAAAAGACATATAACTCCAGCTTTAAAGAGAACCGAAAGGGCAAGAGCACAAAATAAACACACCTGTAACATGGGAAGAACGAACAACCAGTGTGCACACGTCTGTTCCCGCTCAAACCCCCCCGCCTCTGTCTGCCTGCCTGCCTGTCTGTCCCCTCTGAAGCAGAGCCAGGATGGAGGTGGTGGTGGTTGGGAGTTCACTGCAGACAGACAGACAGACAGACACACAGACCTACCATATCCTGCTGTTCGATGCAAAAATGCCAGTCTCCGAGAATGAGTTGTGTTGGGATTTGTATTGTTTAGTGCCAGAGTGGCAGATTCTTAGCAACAAGGCTGAGTTAAGATAATGACCTCTGACCCTGGGAGTCCCACGGGGGGGTTATTACCTTATAAGGGAGGGGAATGGTCCTAACTCTATGCTATCAAACATGGGTTCACTTCATACTAATATTCACGCTAAATAATATCGATGTATTTTATGCACATATTGCCCCCACATGCACGCGCAAAGAGATACATGCACACAAATACATACACACAGAGATAAATACACACAGATAAATACACACACACACAGAGTTGTGTTTGTCCAATTTTAACTCCGAAACAATCCGAAAAAAGAAACTGGGTAACTTAAATAAAAATAGAAGAGTGAAGCGGTGAGAATATTTTTTGTGTAATTTCAAAGTATTTTATTCATTATTTAACAGAAGATATATTTGGTGAACACCACCAAATGAAATAAACGTGATCAAACAGGGCATCACAGTGATGATAAACACATACTCCTAAGTAAAAAATGTGAACCTTTTCAAACCTCTATCCTATGGACACAATCAGAACTCAACCAGATTGTTTCAAAACTACACTTTGGAAGCAGAAATTTAGCTAAATTAAGTGACGCTTCCTTGACCCTTCCTCCTGAACTTCCTACAATAATCCTGGGTTCCTTGGAGACCTCTTCCTGACCTGCACCTGCTGGGAACCATCAAGGACCTGTCCACACAGGAACGGCTCCCTCTCCCTTTAAGACCACTGCGGTTAAACTGCTTCTCAGGACCCTGAAGTACTGGATTTTCAGCTAGCTAGCTGCTGAATAACTGGTGCTAACTAGCTGATGAATAATTTGAGCTAACTAGCTGCTGAATCTTTTTAACTAGCTAGCTGATTAAGATGTGTTTCACAAACTTTGACATTACCATTTTTTTGGCACAGAAGTGAGGTTCTGAACATTTAGAGATGATGCTCGGGCTCAGCTGGCGTGGGAGTGGCTTTTGTGTTAACATTAATTTTACTTCATTTGAATGTCATAGGCTACCTGTCCTACAGAACTTCAGAACCGCTTGTGTCATTTTGTGGAATTTACCGTTATCGTGCACTTTTTTTTAATCATGCGCTTTTTTTTTAACGTGAATTTGAGTTGGTTATGATCCAGCGTCACGAGCGCGCGGTCCTGTGCTCGCTCAACCTCAGAACCTCTTGTGTCATTTTGTGGAATTTACCGTTACCGTGCGTTTTTTTTTTTTTATGTGAATTTCAGTTGGTTATGATTCTGCGTCACGAGCGCGCGGTCCTGTGCTCGCTGTTAACTCATCTGTTGACATTTCCAAATGCCTTGCAGTTGTTTAATTAAGGCGTGCTTTCATACACACAAACGTAAACGTGTCATTAGTGAGAAAAAATAGACTTTAAGTGTCGGGCTCGGACGGGTTGGGCGCTCTACTTCCTATGCCTTAGCGGGCGTTGTACAGCACCTGTTGAGTGTCCCCTGTAACACGGTCCTCCCCTGACTAATTCAGTTCAGTGGAGAGCGACGCTTCGACCTGTGTTCTTGTGTCACCCCATCACTACAAGTTGTCCTTATGTTATAAGAAGAACATAATAGGTTCCTACACCATTTCTCAGGACATTATTTTGTGCGGAAGTGAGGAAGGATCGATTTATACAGCGGAAGTATTTCCTGTCTCGGCAGTGGACTCAAAAGCAATCAAACGGCGAGACCATCGAATGAGCTAACAGCCCGCCTCTGGCTCAGAGCTCACAGGAGACATATTATACCACCGGGTGGGAGGGTGATCGGCCGTTGGGGGTCAAAGGTCGTGGGGGAGGGGCCAAAGGCGCCTCTAAATTAAATGTATTATTATTATTATTATTATTATTAAAGGACGTGGGGGAGGGGCCAAAGGTGGTGGGGTCCCTCAGGCGTCCTGGAGGCCGGCCAGGGCGCAGCTGCTGCTCCACAGCGCCCCCTGCAGGTCCTGGTCGTAGGTGCAGGCCGCGGCGGGCCGGTCCTCGCCGTTGTAGAGGTACCGCCCCCCCACGCCCTCCAGCTCAGGGCTGACCGCAGCGTAGATGGCGGTCGACGCCCCCTCCGCCGGCGTCTGGACCAATCAGAGGAGAGGAGGAAGAAGGGATGAGAGGACGGGGAAAACACGGAGTTGGATGATGGAGTGGATCGAGAACACACAGGTTAACACACACACAAACACACACACACACAGGTTAACACACACAAACACACACACACACACACAGGTTAACACACACACACACACACACACACACACACACACACACACACACACAGGTTAACACACACACACACACACACACACACACACACACAGGTTAACACACACACACACACACAGGTTAACACACACACACACACACACACAGGCTAAGACACACACACCGACTAACACACACCGACACACACACACACACACACAGGTTAACCCACTAACACACACACAGGCTAACACACAGGCTAACACACACACGGTAATACAGGCTAACATACACACGCACACACACACAGGCTAACCCACACACACACACACAGTAATACAGGCTAACCCACACACACACACACACACACACACACACACACACACACACACACACACACACACACACACACACACACACACACACACACACACACACACACACACACACACACACACACACACACACAGGCTAACCCCCTAACACACAGGGTAATACAGGCTAACCCCCTAACACACACAGGGTAACCCCCTAACACAGACAGGGTAATACAGGCTAACCCCCTAACACACACAGGGTAATACAGGCTAACCCCCTAACACACACAGGGTAATACAGGCTACCCCCCATACCCTGAACAGCAGCCCGGTGAAGGGCCTCTTGGCCAGCTTGGCGGGGGCGCTCAGGAAGTCGTAGAGCGCCGTGTCCACCATGCCGGGGTCGGCGGCGTTGGCCGTGACGTGGAGGCCGCGGGCCGCCGCACGCCTCTGCAGCCGCTGGCCGAACATCACCAGGGCCACCTTGCTCTGGGCGTAGGCGCCGTGGGCGCTGTAGCACCCCCTGGTGGAGAGGAGGGGTTAGGCTGTAGCACCCCCTGGTGGAGGGGGGGTGGGGGTGGTCAAGAGATGGAGGGGGAAATGTCTGTCAGTCTATATGTGTTAGCCTGTCTGTGTGTATGTGTTAGCCTGTGTGTGTGTTAGCCTGTGTGTGTGTGTGTGTGTGTGTGTGTGTGTGTGTGTTTAGCCTGTGTGTGTGTGTTAGCCTGTCTGCTTCTTTGTGCCTGCTTATGTGTGTGCGTCTGTCCGCCTGCGTGTGTGTGTCTTTATGTGTCTGTGTGCATGTGTGTGTCTTCATGTGTCTGTGTGCATGTGTTTCAGTGTGTGCGTCTTTATGTGTCCGTGTGCATGTGTGTCAGTGTGTGTCTGTGTGCATGTGTCTTTATGCGTCTGTGTGCATGTGTGTCAGTGTGTGTCTGTGTGCATGTGTGTGTGTGTCTTTATGTGTCTGTGTGCATGTGTGTCAGTGTGTGTCTGTGTGCATGTGCATCAGTGTGTGTCTGTGTGCATGTGTCTTTATGTGTCTGTGTGCATGTGTGTCAGTGTGTGTCTGTGTGCATGTGTGTGTCTTTATGCGTCTGTGTGCATGTGTGTCAGTGTGTGTCTGTGTGCATGTGTGTGTGTGTCTTTATGTGTCTGTGTGCATGTGTGTCAGTGTGTGTCTGTGTGCATGTGTGTGTGTGTCTTTATGTGTCTGTGTGCGTGTGTGTGTCTTCATGTGTCTGTGTGCATGTGTTTCAGTGTGTGCGTCTTTATGTGTCTGTGTGCATGTGTGTCAGTGTGTGTCTGTGTGCATGTGTCTTTATGCGTCTGTGTGCATGTGTGTCAGTGTGTGTCTGTGTGCATGTGTGCGTGTGTCTTTATGTGTCTGTGTGCATGTGTGTCAGTGTGTGTCTGTGTGCATGTGCATGTGTGTCAGTGTGTGTCTGTGTGCATGTGTCTTTATGTGTCTGTGTGCATGTGTGTCAGTGTGTGTCTGTGTGCATGTGTGTGTGTCTTTATGCGTCTGTGTGCATGTGTGTCAGTGTGTGTCTGTGTGCATGTGTGTGTGTGTCTTTATGTGTCTGTGTGCATGTGTGTCAGTGTGTGTCTGTGTGCATGTGTGTGTGTGTCTTTATGTGTCTGTGTGCATGTGTCTTTATGTGTCTGTGTGCATGTGTGTCAGTGTGTGTCTGTGTGCATGTGTGTGTGTCTTTATGCGTCTGTGTGCATGTGTGTCAGTGTGTGTCTGTGTGCATGTGTGTGTGTGTCTTTATGTGTCTGTGTGCATGTGCGTCAGTGTGTGTCTGTGTGCATGTGTGTGTGTGTCTTTATGTGTCTGTGTGCATGTGTGTCAGTGTGTGTCTGTGTGCATGTGTGTGTGTGTCTTTATGCGTCTGTGTGCATGTGTGTCAGTGTGTGTCTGTGTGCATGTGTGTGTGTGTCTTTATGTGTCTGTGTGCGTGTGTGTCAGACGAGGCTTCTCCATTGAAGAGGGGGAGGAAGATCCTCCCCAACATTGTTGAGAATAAAAAAATGCAGATTGCCCAGACTAGTGTCAGGAATGAATGCCCATAAATATGATTACTTTAATGCCTTTGCATATGTAATGTTTGTTTCGCTGGGTAAAGGGACATTAGCGCCCCCTATCGCCTATTGACAATTACCTTTTCAATTCACTGCATGTCTTTCACTCCTCCGCTGGGTTACCAAGCCGTCTGAAAGGGTGGCGAAGCTTGGAGCTACACGCGCTGTAATTCTGAACTCCCTTTAAAAAGATCCCGTTTGGTGTGACCAGGTCACTGATATCTTTGCAACACGAACAGCAGGTAGGATGGACTTGATCTATAAATTAAGTCCCTCAATCTAAACTCGCTTGACACCATGACCAACATTCTGAACGTCCATTGACATCCACCTCTGCCTCAAACAATGCCAGGATTACAGCGCATGTAAATAGTTGTGAATAATGTTCTTGTTCTTGTTACTCTGACCGTTCTGTTTAATTTGGTGGAAAGGATGATAGTGAATTATCCAAAGTGATCCATTTTAGATGGCATCACTTTTGGTCATTTTTATAAAAACAATTGTAGATGAAAATAAACATAGCCAAATTACAACCAATAGCTTCGGTCAGTGAGGGCAAAAATAGGCCCAATGATAGGCCCAGATTATTTTAAGAGTAGGTCGATTCGACTCATTGCTTTGCATCCTGTCCTTCTGCCCTTGTAGTCCATCAAAGACATGCTTCCCCCCAGCTTTCAAAGTACAATGCTGCCAATGGTGGATTGGTTCCATTTAATTCACTTAATAATCCCCCCCTGTTATTTTGTGGTTCACCCTAACACCCTGAACAACCCGTGTCTCGCCTCACATGCCACCCTACGCCACTAGCAGTGCACGCAGGCCGAGCGCGCAGTCCTTCCTCCCTCACTTTAAAATCTGTTGGTGCGTGCCAACCAGTGTGCGTCTGCGCGTGCACGTCTACTTTGTGTGCGTGAATGTCTGAGGGAGTATTCCTCTGCATCTATGTGGTGTGCATGCGTGTCTGCGTGTGTTTGCTTGCATGTGTGCGTGAGTTTGTTTGTGCGTTTGCCCCCCCCCCCCCCCGACAGGCGGAGGGCCAGCCGTCCCCCGCAGTGCATGTTGACCACCCGGGCAGGTGTGTGTGTGTGCGTGCGTCTGTCCGCGTATGTGTGTGCGTTCATTTGTCTGCATGCGTGTCTGTGTGTGTCTGCGTGCACGTGTGTGTGTGTGTGTGTGTGTGTGTGTGTGTGTGTGTGTGTGTGTGTGTCCCCAGACCTGCTGTTGAGGTTGTCGAGGTCCAGCCGCCCCCCGTAGTGAGTGGCGGACGCCATGTTGACCACGCGGGCGGAGCGGCCCGGCGTCCCGGAGCGGGCCAGCGTCTCCAGGAGCAGCCCCGTCAGCAGGAAGTGCCCCAGGAAGTTCAGCCCGTAGTGAAGCTCCACCCCTTCCTCCGTCTGGAGCTCCGGAACCAGCATGACGCCCGCTGGGGGGGGGGGGGGGGGAGGCAGAGAGAGACAGTAGCATGATGCTGGGGGGGGCAGAGAGAGACAGTAGCATGATGCTGGGGGGGGCAGAGAGAGACAGTAGCATGATGCTGGGGGGGGGCAGAGAGAGACAGTAGCATGATGCTGGGGGGGGGCAGAGAGAGACAGCAGCATGATGCTGGGGGGGGCAGAGAGAGACAGTAGCATGACGCCCGCTGGGGGGGACAGAGAGAGACAGTAGCATGATGCTGGGGGGGGGGCAGAGAGAGACAGTAGCATGACACTGGGGTGGGGGGCAGAGAGAGACAGTAGCATGATGCTGGGGGGGCAGAGAGAGACAGTAGCATGATGCTGGGGGGGGCAGAGAGAGACAGTAGCATGATGCTGGGGGGGGCAGAGAGAGACAGTAGCATGATGCTGGGGGGGGGGCAGAGAGAGACAGTAGCATGATGCTTGGGGACAGAGAGAGACAGTAGCATGACACTGGGGTGGGGGGCAGAGAGAGACAGTAGCATGATGCTGGGGGGGCAGAGAGAGACAGTAGCATGATTCTGGGGGGGCAGAGAGAGACAGTAGCATGATGCTGGGGGGGCAGAGAGAGACAGTAGCATGATGCTGGGGGGGGCAGAGAGAGACAGTAGCATGATGCTGGGGGGGGCAGAGAGAGACAGTAGCATGATGCTGGGGGGACAGAGAGAGACAGTAGCATGATGCTGGGGGGGGCAGAGAGAGACAGTAGCATGATGCTGGGGGGGGCAGAGAGAGACAGTAGCATGATGCTGGGGGGGGCAGAGAGAGACAGTAGCATGATGCTGGGGGGGGCAGAGAGAGACAGTAGCATGACGCCCGCTGGGGGGGACAGAGAGAGACAGTAGCCGTGTTTGAAGTCGTTCCCTATCACGGATACAGCCATGGACTTATCGTAGAATGGACAGCGGATTCCAAAATGTCGCCCATTCATTCCTGTGTAAACTGCTCAGTGGCGCAGGGCGACATCCAGGGGAGATATGCCTCCGCATCGTGGGTCCATAGCCACGCCCTCGCTCATGAGGTACCGGATGCACACGTATTCATTGCTTTCTAGCATTGTTAGCATTGTAGCATCATAAGCGAGAGGTCAGAACGATCGCGGTCGCATTGTTTACCGACCATGGAAGTATAAGTTTACTTCATAAATATGAAAGAATGCTCCATATAACATCAACAACATTAGTAAATGTATGTTGGCCTAGAAAAATAAAAAGCTCAATGTTATTGCTTAAGAAACAGATTCCTTCCAACTATTTATAAAAAATGCAATCAATAATTGATATGCAAATAAATGGTTACATATCGATCAGCAACGAGGTTGGAGTAGCCTACCCACATAAATAATTGTAATACACCAACATTGTTAACTGTCATACATAGCTAAACAAGCAAATGAAAAATGAAATACTAACGCAACTGAAATGTTTATTAGGCAATTAACAATATTTTAAGAATGATACCGTAAGGCACCCGTTCTTTGTCTTTGGATCTTTTGAATAAATGGATCAATAAATGGTGAATCGCAATGATCGCAAGCAGAGGAACGTGAGAGTCATTGAGCAGCAGCTAAACCAGTTTAAACATCCCTTCATCACTCAAACACTTTTAGTGATAAAAAGTAACCACAGAGCCTAAAAACCATCAACGTCGTACATGTCAAGTAAAAGGAAAAACCTCGGACACGAGAAGTTAACAGAGCCCTGCACTAGGCCGTCGCGAATGCCGGGCCGAAACAACATTTGTTTCACTACGACGGTGGCTTTGTGTATTATCGGTGGATTTGTGTGTGTCTCTGTCTATGTTTGTGTGTGTGTGTGGGTGTGCAGCTGTGTCTTCGTGTGTGTGTGTCTTTGTGTCTGTCTGAGTGTATGTGTCCGTGTATTTCAAATTGATTCATGCACGTCTTAAAACGCTCCAGATTCCCGCGGGGACAGTGAGTGTGTGAGAGAGTGGGAGAATAAGTGAGTGTGTGAGAGAGTGAGAAAGAGCGTGTGATGGAGTGAGCAATTCAGTGAGAGAAAGATGGGTGAGAGAAGAGAGAGAAAGATGGGTGAGAGAAGAGAGAGACAAGGAGAGAGTGAGTGGGTGTGTTGCTGCTAATTAATTGAATGTATTTGCCGAGATACTGAAAACAGACAAAGTGAGAGCAACCGACTGACGACGAGCGATCGCCAGATTGGTCGGTGAATCCGTCAGTCCCTCTGTCTGTCTGTCTGACTGTCTGTCTGTCTGTCTGTCGGGGGGGGGGGGCTCACCGTTGTTGACCAGGACGTGCAGAGGGAGGCCGCGGTCCTTGAAACGCTGAGCGAACAGACGGACAGACTTTTGAGAGGCCATGTCCAGATACAGGAACTCAGCTGGGAGAGGGGGGGGGGGGGGGGGGGGGGGGCGCGCGTGCGAGAGCGAGAGAGAGAGAGGTTGGGTGGATCAGGAATATTGATATTACATATATATATACACACAATACATTTTACAGTGAGGGCTTTAGCAGAGGCTTTCATCCAAACCCACTCAACGTTTGCTTCTCATTAAGCTTTTCTGAAGACAGTGAGAGGCGGCTTTGGGGAGGAATGGATAAATAAACCAAAGTACCTTTCCCCTCTTTGACCTCCTGGTGAATCGTTGCCACGGCTGCCAGGCCCTCAGACTCCATGTTCCCCGCTGGGGGGGGGGGGACACAGAGAGAGCAAGACAGACAGACAGAGACAGAGACAGAGAGACACAGAGAGAGCAAGACAGACAGAGACAGAGAGAGCAAGACCGACAGACAGAGACAGAGACAGAGACAGAGAGACACAGAGAGAGCAAGACAAACAGACAGACAGACAGACAGAGAGAGCAAGACCGACAGACAGACAGAGACAGAGAGACACAGAGAGAGCAAGACCGACAGACAAACAGACAGAGACAGAGAGACACAGAGAGAGCAAGACCGACAGACAAACAGACAGACAGAGACAGAGAGACACAGAGAGAGCAAGGCCGACAGACAAACAGACAGACAGACACAGAGAGACACAGAGAGAGAGCAAAACCGACAGAAAAACAGACACAGAGAGAGCAAGACAAACAGACAGACAGACAGACAGAGACAGAGAGACACAGACAGACAGAAAAAGACATCAGGCCAGATGTTTCATCGACCACGTTTACTCAAAAATTTGAATGAATAGATCTCAGATCTGCATAGAAACAACCGGATTCGACATTCCCTGCTTACACACAAAAGCATAAGAAAAAAGGTCAACCTATGTTGCCATTATATTTTATGTATTGCAACAAAGATTAGTTTTTAAAATGATGTATTAGTTTCCTGATAATTAATTAGTTCATTAATTACCAATTAGTGAAAGGGAATAAGACATTTGATTGGTTTAAGTTAAATGAACCTCAAATCAATCCCATGGACTAGATGAGCATACATCAGTTGGTCTTGTCCTCAACACAACACGTTTACTTTGATAACACAAACACCGTGATTAGCCCGGCCGCTGCCCTACCTATCAGAACGTGCATTCCAAGGCCGGCCAGGTGTCTCGCGATCTCAAAGCCCATGCCGCGGGCCCCCCCGGTCACTATGGCAACGCGTCCATTCTGCCGGGGGAGGACTGAGCGGACAAGAGAGAGAAAAACATTACACACAACACAAACCGCCTTCTAGTAACCAAAGTAACACAAAAACATTACACACAACACAAACCGCCTTCTAGTAACCAAAGTAACACAAAACGGCGGGGTTATGGTTCTTCCACTTCCACGGTTTTCAAGAAGTCAGACAAAGACAAACAAAAAACTTTTTATTCAAAAATAAATTAAAAAACTAAAGTTTAAAGGTTCCATTTATTTAACACCTTCAAGCTTTGTTTTGTTACTCTGTGAAGAGTATGATTGGCTGAGTTGGATGGAGATGGCAGCGAATGAAAGCTTTGGAAAGTAACCGATGGAAGAACTAAATGTTATTAACTAGATCATTGTAACTTTTTTGGTTCTGGGCTGTTCTAAGCTTTAAATAATCAACTAACCAAAAGATAAGGTAACATCGACATCATTAAAGGTGATATTAACTCGTCGCCCTATAACTTTTAGCCACCAGAAGTACCAAAAACGAATCACATATTAGTATCAATAAATATGAAGAGGCAACAGTTAGCCAAACTGAGTTTCACTTGGCTATATTTATTCATTATGAATACATTACGGACCACAGGGTTAAATCCTCATCACAGAACACAGTGATATCCCCCACACACCTACTGAAGATCTTCAAACTCATTTCCGATATCCGTTGTCAATATGAAAACCATCGCCAAAATGGCGCCTCAATTTGTTTTCCCGCCCAGTTTATGCAAAAAACGTAACTCTGAAATTTCTATTATCCGCCTACTGCGTTTTTTCCCCCAATTTGTTCTAAAAACGTGACACTCTTCTGTCGTTCCCGCCAAAAACGTCTTTCAGCAGTTTTGTCCAAAAAACGTTGCGCTCTACTTCTTCCCCGTCACTCCAGCGGCGCCACGAGCGCACCGCCTCCGTCCCACAAGATGGCGTCCTCCAGCTCCGCGTCGCTGGGCTCGGCGTCATGGTAACCCCGGGCGTTCTCGTACAGGAACACCTGCTGGTCCACCAGGGCGGGCGGGGCCAGGCGGGCCCTCTTCCCGGCGTGGGCACCGCCCCCCGCCGCCCCGAAGAGCCGGTGGCACGGCACGCTGGTGGCCGGCACGCACCAGTACCTCTGCAGCACGCGGGCCAGTGTGGGGAACAGCGGGGCGTGGCTGCTCCACCACGCCAGGGGGTCCTCATTCAGCCCCAGCAGCCTCTGGGCCTTGTAGTTCCCCAGCTCCTCCACCGCCTGCGCGTGGAGCTCCTCCTGCGTCTGGTCCGAGTCCGACTGAAGGAAGATGGCCGCCAGGGGGTTGTCCTGGCCCTGGCTGAGGTGCGGGTTGAGGTGCGGGTTGAGGTGCGGGTTAAGGTGCGGGTTAAGGTGCGCGTTGAGGTCCGGGTTGAGGTGCGCGTTGAGGTCCGGGTTGAGGTGCGCGTTGAGGTCCGGGTTAAGGTGCGGGTTAAGGTGCGGCTTCTTGCGCGGTGGCGGCTGGAGAGGCTCCTCCTCCGAGGGGGGGGAGAAGCCCCCGGGGCAGGGCGGAGCCTCGGCGCACAGCTTCTCCAACACGGCCTTGGCCTCCTCCACCACCTGCGCCTCCACCTGGGCGCGCTCCGCCGCCGACAGGAAGGGCAGCCGCTTGTAGCGCGGGTCCAGGAAGGCCGCCACGTTGAGGAAGGAGGCGACCTCCTGCGGCTGGGAGTAGGCGGCGGCCAGCGCCCGGGCCACCGCCTCCTTGGCCGTGGCGATCTCCTTGAGGTCGCCGTCGCGTGCGGCCAGCGCGGCGCTCTGCAGCATGTGCAGCGCCGGCCGCACCGTGCTGAGGGCGGGGTAGCTGCAGGCCGCCAGCAGCTCCGTCACCGCCCGCACCGGCCGCAGCAGCTCCACCCAGGCCTCCAGCCGCGCCCAGTCCGACGCCTCGAAGCTCAGCCGCTGCCCGGCGGGCACGTCACCCAGCGCCGCCGCCACCGCCGCCCGCTGCTCCCGCAGCCGCCGCAGCATGGCGAGCGTGGACAGCCAGCCGCCGCCGCCGCCGCCGTCCGCCACCAGGGGGCGCTCCGCCACGCCGCAGCGGCGCTGCTGCTCCCGCAGCGCGTACCCGGCCGCCGCCGTGGCCCTGAAGTGCTCCACCAGCTTGCGGCACTCGGCCAGGAGGGCCTGGGCGCGGGGCAGGCGGAAGGCCTCGCCCACGGCGCGGCCCAGGGCGTGGCCGAGGCACGGCATCTGCACCGAGAGCTCCAGCAGGGAGCACGCCTTGACCACGTCCGGCGAGCCGTCGGTGGTCACGCCGCTCACCTTGTGCACCACGCCCCAGTCGGCCAGTGCCTCGTACAGGGCGCGCGTCACCGTCTCCGCCGGGTCCTCCCCCGGCACCGAGAACGTCTTCAGGCACGTGCTCGTCGCCGCGAAACCGCCGCCGCCGCCGCGGGTGACGGCGTGCACCGACAGCGTGACATAGGCGCGGTCGTGGGCGGGGCTCCGCCACAGGTCCGTGGTCACGCCGCAGCTCGTCACGCCCGCCAGCGCGGCCCGGGCGGCCTCGCGCACCCGCTCGTACGCCCGCGGGACCAGCTTCAGCGCCAGCTCGTGCTTGGTGGGCAGGGCGTAGCGGGGGTCCGCCGCACGCAAGAGCGCTCGGAACGTGGGCTCCTCCACCACCGAGACCGGGTGCATCCCCTCGCAGACGAAGTCGCACACCGCCCGGGTCAGGTCCGGGCGTCTGCGGTCGCCGCCGGCAACGCCAATGCCGCCGGCCGCGAACCCTGACCGGAGCGCGAGCTCCGACACCGCCTGCGTCCCGTACGACGACGACGACGACGACGACATCGTCCTCGCCCCCTGGGGTTCTGGTTTGGGCGCGCGGGCGGTGGCCGCGGCCACGCCCACCCGCTGCTGGTGCTGCTGCTGCGGCGGGTGACCCGGACCCGCGTTGCTCTTGACCAGCTCGCCGAACTGGGCCGGGTGGTTCTTCTCCAGGTGGTAGGACAGGTTGGAGGTGTTGCCCGAGTAGGCGATCTGGCTCATGCACACGCGGCAGTAGATCCTCTTCCAGTGCACGATGCAGCCGTCCGAGTCCGTGTCGAAGCCGAAGTAGCGCCACACTTTGCTCTTGGCCCGCGGGTGGGCCACGAGGTGGGGGCCGGGGCCCGCGCTGAGGGCTACGCCCGATGACGACGCCGCCCCCCCGGCACCCATGCCTCGGAACTCCGGGGGCTCCTTGGGAAGGAAGTCCATCTAGGGTCGGAGGCGACGCACGACGCGGAGTCACCTAGCGAGGACAGTAGAGGGCGGGGTTTAAATAAAGATAGCATCGCTCGGAAGAGGACTGTCAGCAGTCGGGGTTTAAATAAAGATAGCATCGCTCGGAAGAGGACTGTCAGCAGTCGGGGTTTAAATAAAGATAGCATCGCTCGGAAGAGGACTGTCAGCAGTCTGGGTTTAAATAAAGATAGCATCGCTCAGGCGAGGACGGTTAAAGGTGTAGAATGCTCCGAATTTTAAAAAGGTGTAGTATGCTTTATATTGGATGTCATTCCAACTTTTGATCGATTCGACACGATTAAATGTGGTCCTGATTCAGTTTGGTTGTTGGCATAAAAAAGGGGCGATGTTACACCACAAGGTCTGAGTGTGATTAGGGTTAGAAGCCTTTGAAAAACCGGCCCCTTCCTGTGTTTCGCGACATCACTAGTGGACGTGTCCACCCAGAAGCACGCTGGATAGAATCTATCCAGTGTACGTCTAGTTGGACACGCCCACTTGCGATGTCACTAAAAACACAAGGCAGATTTTCCATAGAAACATCTTCATCCCTTTGAAGACAAAAAATGACCACAAAAAAAAAGGCTATTCCGATGCACTCGTTACATTTATAGCTTCAACACAAATCACATGTTTAACACACTATAAAATCTCATTATCCGCACAATAAATTAGCTCTGCAGTATTGGTCACGGGCGCTAGATACCAAGGCTGTAAGATGCTTTGCTACATTCCGTTTACGATTACACGTTCGGTCGACAACAGACGTTTCACTGTTCGGGATTAGCAGCGTAAACCCTCGATTTGCTTTCTCATAAATCAGCCTCATGATCTTTAAATCAGTACCATGCAGATTATAAACTCAAACATCAGTTTCCATTCATCTCTCCTCGTCAATATTGGCCATTATACGTTTATTTGGGGTTTTTACAAAACCCTTCACAAGTAATGTAAAAATCAAATGATTTTTTCAATCATTTTAAATCGTTTGTAAACCATTCATCTGTCTAGCATACTTTTAAAAGAGACCGGCCATGTTCATAAGCGATATCAGAGTTCAATGGCAGATAAACAAAACCGATTTCTTCCAAAACAACTTTGTGGTGCATCCTGGTGGCTCTTATAGCTACAGAGTCGGGCAGAGCGGCACCTCATTGATTGTCAGTCAATCATCCATCTACTTTCCCTCAAAACACAAAATCGATCCCCATTATACATAGATAAAGCAGTCGATACCAGGATGTTGCTGATACACGACAAACCACATTACTTTTGTGTGATTTTTGCTGAAACCAAATGCATTTCCATAAAAAGAAAATCTGCAATATTGGGTGAGTTCATCTCCATTAAACACAAGCTGATAATAATTGTATATCGTTTAATATAAAAGGTCTCTTTGTTGGTATTATTATCAACCTTAATATGTTCTCATTTAGCCAATTATGAAAGATGCAATAATGCAGGTTCAGGGGATGACTTGAACGTCCCATCTTGACGTCTCCACAGTCGGTCCCCCAAACAACATCTTGCACAGAACCCCCCAAAAAGCTAGACTTATTATTATAACTCACTGTTCTAAATACAATTCTAGTTGAAGGCAACACAGCGTTCAGACGTGTTTACCTTCCGCACCTTTAAGGGGCTTCGCGACCCTTTAAACGTCATTCTCAACACACCATAAACCACACAATCACAAAATAACATGTAACACACTCGTTCCTGACCTGGTAACGTGAAAGACCTGTTGAACAGCTGATAAATAAGCACTTTAACGCCGCATAAATAGACCCGCATCAGGGGCACAAACACTGCGAGCAGCCACATCCCTCCTGGTGCAACGGGGTGTCCGGTCCGGGTTGAACCGCTGCTCCGTGTCAGTAGTTCTGGCCGTCCTCCAAAAAAGCAAACCTCTGTGTTGAAAGTGTTGAAATGTGTTAAATGTATTAAAATGTTCAAAGTATTAAAGTTTTCAAAGTATGATAAAACTGTTAAAAGTACAGTGCAGTATTGAAGTGTTAAAGTAGTCTATTAAAAGTGTTAAATGTGGAGCGCGTTTTATAGGCCTAGTGTCAGCAGCGGGTTTGATAACGACGCCTGACCATATCTAGCCACGCCCCTTTCCCTTTAAGAAAATAGCTGTTTGAACGCGACAGTTGTAGACAATGCACAAGCATATTATATAGGGTATAGATTTGCGTGGGGATCAGGGGACGTGTCCCCACCAATGTCAAATGACGACTGAAATGTCCCCATAAATATTCAGATTGAAACGAAAAAAAAGCGCCTCTTGCGGTAGGCCTCCACAAAGGTTAAATTCCCACTTCGGTACCGCCTCCCAACATACGTCTTCCTTTTTACACTACCCAGACGGTTCGATCCCGGCTTCTCGTTGAAAGTTCCTCTGCGTCTTTCTCGTCTATCGCATCATCTCTCCCCGTCTTCGTTTAATGCGCCTTCATCACCTTCTCTCCCATGATGGTCAGCAGCTCGCGGTTTTCAATGTCTTATTTGATTATCACTGGTTATCACTTGCTTGCTCCATCCTATATAATCCAGATAACCCAACAGACACACGCACGCACGCACAACCAGGTCACTATTCAGCGCAGGAATTTGAGTAAAATAGTGAAATGGCAATTATAACAATAGTAGGCTATTGCGAAGACTTCAATATAATTAATGCGGGTGGGGGGGGGGGGGGGGGGGTAGTGTCCCCACCGAAGCTCAGACCAAACCTACGCCCTATATATATATCTCTCTCTCTGTCTCTCTCTCTCTCCCCCCCTCTCCCTCTCTCTGTCTGTCTCTCTCTCTCTCTCTCTCTGTCTCTGTCTCTGTCTCTCTCTCTCTCCCCCGCCCTCTCCCTCATTCTGTCTCTCGTGCTCTCTCTCTCTCTCTCTCTCTCTCTCTCTCTCTCTCTCTCTCTCTCTCTCTCTCTCTCTCTCTCTCTCTCTCTCTCTCTCTCTCTATCTGTCTCTCTCTGTCTCTCTCTGTCTCTGTCTCTCTCTCTCTGTCTCTCTCTCTCTCTCTCTGTCTCTCTCTCTCTCTCTCTCTCTCTCTCTCTCTCTCTCTCTCTCTCTCTCTCTCTCTCTCCCTCTCTCTCTCTCTCTCCTTTCTCTCTGTCTGTCTCTTTCTGTCTCTCTCTGTCTCTGTCTCTCTCTGTCTCTCTAACAGACAGACAGACAGACAGACGGACAGTCAGACAGACAGACAGACAGACAGACAGACAGACAGACAGACAGACAGACAGACAGACAGACAGACAGACAGACAGACAGACAGACAGACAGACAGACAGACAGACAGACAGACAGACGGGAAGAGTGTCTGATTTAATCCAATCACGGACGCAGCCTGTGGCGCGTCACGCATGTCAGGAGTTTCCAACCTCGCTGTGACACAGGACCGGACGAGAGAGAAAATGTCCCCGTTGTTCATTCTTCTAGGCGATCTCAAAAACCAAGACCGTGGCTCCAGGGGCAACGCCTGGTTGAAGAGACTTTTAGAGAGCATTTACAACAGTTTTTTAATCATTTTAGGGCGTTTAGCAGAAGTTTCACTGGGGGATCGAGTCTACTCCCGGTCACAGGTCAACTCGCTCTACTGAGTTTCTATAGGTTCTTCCTAATGAAAAGTGCACTGATTGAATTTTATTTGTTCAAATAATTTCTGTTTTTGACGGTTGAATAGGACTGGACCTGTTGTAGATAAAGAAGGCCTGTATAATATTCATATATGAATCGCAATATAATTATTTATATTTATATAACTATTATATTAAGATAATCTATGCTTATTAATTAAGTAATATAACAATGGAACACATTGCGGGAAAATGGCTGTAGCCCTAATACTAAGCCCCTTCTGTGTAAACTTCCCTTTTGTCTGTCTGTCTGTCTGTCTGTCTGTCTGTCTGTCTGTCTGTCTGTCTGTCTGTCTGTCTGTCTGTCTGTCTGTCTGTCTGTCTGTCTGTCTGTCTGTCTGTCTGTCTGTCTGTCTGTCTCTCTGCTTATTTTCACTGGAAATCGCTGAAACTGGAAAGTTCTTTCTAGGAATATATGGCCACGTTATCTCCTCAATGAAATCGATGAAGTTAAAATAAATCTCTCCTTCTCTCTCTCTCTCTCTCTCTCTCTCTCACTCTCTGTCTGTTTTGCTCTCTGTCGCTCGGTCTGATGCACACAAACACCCATCTATACACACACACACACACACACACACACACACACACACACACACACACACACACACACACACACACACACACACACATACACAAACACATACACATACACATACACATACAGACACAAATACAAACTCACACACACACACACACCCATCTACACACACACACACACACACACACACACACACACACACACACACACACACACACACACACACACACACACACACACACACACATACACAAACACATACACATACACATACACATACCCATACACACACAGACACAAATACAAACTCACACACACACACACACACACACACACACACACACACACACACACACACACACACACACACACACACACACACACACACACACACACACACACACAAAAACTGTATCTCTCTCTCTCACTCTTCATCCCCCCTCTCTCCCTCTCTCTCCCCCCTCCCCATACCCTCCCTCTCCCCCTCTCTCTCTCTCTCCCTCTCTCCCCCGCTCTAAATTAGTTTCACTGTTAATATCTGAAACAGGTAAGTCGGTTGAGATGTCTGTCAAGGCTGTCGTGTTCTTTAGGAAAAAGTCTGCCGAGTCAGGATCGCTTTAACTCACTTTATTTGGTAAAGTTTTGGACTAGTCTCTATGAAGCAAAAGGATGGGAAATGTATGGACACGCGTGGAGATACACTTAGGGCATCTGGAGGATGCGTCACCTGGAGCATTCTAGCCCCCTGGGCTACGTGTTGTGATTTATCTACTGGGCAGGCGGGGACTCAGTTACGTGCTCTGATTGGCTAAGCATGGTCCTGAACTCCCGCCCCCCTGGATCCCGGTAAGTGTCTTTATGCTGTCCCTTGCGGCTATGTGTTGGCATTGCAACTTTGTTTGTGGCTAAGTGCGGGAATTACACTGTTTTTTGTGGCCTTGAGCGTCTGGGTCTCTCGAATATCTTGACTGCTCGTATCTCTAGAATTGGTACATGAATGAATGGCTTCTTGTATGGGCCGGACGCCTCCCTAGGATGGGAAAGAAGCCTCTCTAGGCGCCAAGGACATATGTGGCCTGTTGGTATGAATGTGTGAATTATGTTACAAGGAACATATGACCGCCTTATCTCCTCAATAAATCAATGGTTGGAATAGATGACCTTCTCAGACGTGTCCACTGATCTCATGACACATTAAGACATAGAGTGGACCATAGTTCTCCTAGTCATCTCTTATTATGGCACGGTCGAATTACGTTAGTGTTAGCATCCAGCGTCTGTGTGGAAAGTTGCTTGCATGTACGACGCCGTTGTGTGACCAAACATAACGGACCGTTACCATGAATTAAACTAAACTAAAACGAACTAAGAAATATATAAAACAAATTTTAATATTGTTGCATTGGATATATTTAAATGTGAAATGTTAGATATTCACCTTTAATTCCTCGACGGTGTCTCCATCCATTCCGTCTAATCGACGGTTCGACCCTTTAAAGGGCATTCCGGTGGCAGTGCGCAACACGTGGGGCACGAAGTGGGGGTCACAAAGCCGCCAAAACCAACAGCCAGCAAAGAAGAAACCGCGGAAGGATCGTTACCTGACGTCTGAAGTCTGGAAGGGGTCACCTTAGGGTGCGTGACCGACACGCGCGCAGAAGAGTGAATGTTTGTTTGTGTGTGTGTGTGTGTGTGTGTGTGTGTGTGTGTGTGTGTGTGTGTGTGTGTGTGTGTGTGTGTGTGTGTGTGTGTGTGTGTGTGTGTGTGTGTGTGTGTGTGTGTGTGTGCGCGTGCGTGTGTGTGTGTGTGTGTGTTGGGGGGGGGGGGGGGGGGGGGCGGGTCACCCTGTCTCAAGCGGGAACTCCTGATCACTGCGCGTATTCCAATCCACATTCCATCACCCGCTCTCGTCCCGCAACGAATCCCGCTAAATCAAATGCCGTGGTCGCAATCAACGTCCCGGCAGATGTACCACAGGATGACGTAGAGGATGAGGAGGATGGCGAAGATGAAGAGCGCCACTAAGATCGTCTTGCACAGCGGCGATATGAGCGCGTGCATCTCTGCAGCAGCGCGCGAGGGGAGGGCAGTGGGGTGTCTCTTCAGCCCCCCTCTCTCTCCCCCCCCCCCCCCCCCCCCTCTCTCTCTCTCTCTCTCTCTCTCTCTCTCTCTCTCTCTCTCTCTCTCTCTCTCTCTCTCTCTCTCTCTCTCCTCAACGGTGATGCTGCAACTGTGAATGGACGACAGACACACGCGCACGCACGCATGCACACGTATGCAGACATGCACAAACAAACGCACTGAACTGATCAACGGATACCTCCCGACGCGTACACGCACGTGTGCGTGCCAACTTCAGTGGGCATAGGTAGAGTGTTTTGCATTGTGTTGGGTGAATGTGTGTATGAATGTATGAATGTATGGATTGGTGAATGATAGCGATTTTGGGATTGACTGGCGCAATGTGTGTGTTTCACGCACACACACACAAGAAACGCATCAACAGGTTATGACGCGAATTAAACGGGGGGGGGGGGGGTGATCTCTTCTCATTCATCACATGCACGCACGAACACACACACACACACACACACACACACACACACACACACACACACACACACACACACACACACACACACACACACACACACACACACACACACACACACACACACACACACACTAACTGCTGGCTGTCGTTTCATGACCTTGTCCCGGGATGTGTAGTGTAAGCTGGCACCACGTGATCTCCTTGATTAAGGTATCAATAAGTTGAATAAAATAGATCTGTCTGTCTGTCTGTCTGTCTGTCTGTCTGTCTGTCTGTCTGTCTGTCTGTCTGTCTGTCTGTCTGTCTGTCTGTCTGTCTGTCTGTCTGTCTGTCTGTCTGTCTGTCTGTCTGTCTGTCTCTCTCTCTCTCTCTCTCTCTCTCTCTCTCCTCTCTCTCTCTCTCTCTCTCTCTCTCTCTCTCTCTCTCTCTCTCTCTCTCTCTCTCTCTCTCTCTCTCGTTAATTGAGAGATAAGGAGGAGCCCGTGTCGCCTATACTCCAGGGGGAAACGTGTTGAGCTCTGCAGTCTAGATGGCGCCAGAGTTCCATACACCCACACACACACACACACACACACACACACACACACACACACACACACACACACACACACACACACACACACACACACACACACACACACACACACACACATATATATACATGCTCACACGCGCCCATGGACACACACACACACACACACACACACACACACACACACACACACACACACACACACACACACACACACACACACACACACACACACACACACACACACACACACACACACACACGCAAAATGTGTCTCTTTAACTTTGGTCGACGTCACTTCAACTTGTAGTTTTATATGCATATTATATAGTTTGTTTACGGAGTTTGTTTCTCAGGGCATGTGGTAGCCTACGTCACACATGGTTATCACCCTTTTAGTGAAAGTTGGTCAACTTTCAAGTCGGCATTTTTACGGTAAGCGGGTGTTGCCACACCCATACGTCTCCCACGTTGCAGAGTCTGGATTGTAACGCTATCCCGGTCTAGCACTAGGCAACTTCCGGTTGTGCTTATCCTGAGTTTTGACCAGCCAATAGCACCTAGAGCTGAGGTAAGATAAAGACAAAGACAGGGCTAAGTACATTTAATTTTTTAGGAAGATGTATCCCTCAATATATAACAGAAACAAAACGAAACGGATACTGCTCGACAGGAAGTCCCTCCCTCGCCAATAACGTACATTGGGTGCATCCCGCTCGACCGTGAGAGGAAAACGCCCAGGACCGCGTAACCAGACACCGAGCAGACACAGTTTTGCCCTCAGTCAGAAAGAAATCGAGCCATACTGCAACCAAATCGGATGATACGACCTAGATAACCGACAGAACTATTTTTTTTAAAGGGATTTCGTTCGTTATCCAAGCACAGTTTCGCAAAAAAGTTTGGCCACCATGAAGTTGTGTTTATGGATCGCGGCTCTTTTGCTGGTCGTCGTGGGCACCAACGCAGGTAACCTGGGTTTCTGATCTGCTCCTAGTTCGTGTACTTTCAAAGTAAACGTCTGCCACGCCTTAGCGTGACTTTAATGATTCCTTTAATTGCGTTTAAATAGTTTGCGGTACAATTGGGAAATCTCTACCCATTCCGCAGATCACAGAGTGCGTCTTATTCGCGCAAAATGCGATTTCATTTGACAATAAATATGTGAAACTAGATCCCGGTTCCACTGTTCAGTTTAGACCTTGGGCACACTCACTCACGCACACGGGACACGGGACGTACCATCTTGTGCGCTAACCTCCGCGTAAAAAGGGGTCACGTTTGGGGGGACCTGAGACAAATGAAACGAATTATCAAACTAATAGATAGATAGATAGATAGATAGATATATACTTTATTAATCCCGGGGGAAATTCAAGTATCCAGTAGCAGCCGGAAACACACATAAAAACAGTGCAGATGCAGTGCAAAAATACAGATATAAATAAATATAAATAAATAAATAAATAAAATGTCCATTATTGTTATCTATTGTCCTCCCTGCCTTTACTGGGAGCTGTTGTACAGTCTGATGGCCAGGGGGACGAAAGAGTTTTTTAGTCTATTAGTGGAGCTGGACTGGGACAGCAGTCGGCCACTGAAAACACTCACATAATTAGACTAACTAAACCGGGACTAATAGACAGTTTAGTTAGTCCAAACTAAGCGTTTGGTTTAGTGAATGGTCGGTTCGTTTTAGTGTTTGCAGAACTGTGTTTGCAGAAGAGGTCTCAATATGGGGTCTAAATATACCCTCTGGCTGTCAGATGTTAAGCACGTGAGCAATACAATGTGCGCGTGGACTGGGTAACCGGAGTGGGTACTGGGACTTGGTACTGGGACTTGGTACTGGGTACTGGACAGGGTAGGCTACTGGGTACTGACCACCAGACATACCAAGCTTTGTTCCAAAGTAGCCCACCCTGTTAAAGGTGGCAGGGCTGATCAACTATATCTATATATCTATATCCATATCACTATCCTTATCTATCTATGTCTATATATAGCTATGTCTTTATCTATATATATTTATCCATCCCTATCTATCTATTTCTCTATATTTATATCTATATATCTTTCTCTATATCTATCTATCTATATCTCTATATTTATATCTATATATCTTTCTCTATATCTATCTATCTATATTTATATCTATCTATCTTTCTCTGTATCTATCTATCTATGTCTCTATATTTATATCTATAGATCTTTCTCTATATCTATCTATCTATATTTATATCTATCTATCTTTCTCTGTATCTATCTATCTATGTCTCTATATTTATATCTATACATCTTTCTCTGTATCTATATATATTTCTCTATATCTATCTATCTATCTATCTATCTATATCTCTATATTTATATCTATATATCTTTCTCTATATCTATATCTCTATATCTATCTCAATCTAACTATCATGCTTTATCGTGAGAACTTCTTATTTTCTTATTTTTCTAAAAATGTATAATTCTCCATCTTCTTGCTGGCTTAATCATTGTTAATAATTATTATTATTACGTTGTGAGCACTTTACAACAATTTTGCATGAATAAATCATTCATTAACGTTAGTTGATTCAGTAATAAGCATTAATTGATTAATTAAAACTTTGCTAAAGGTGAAGAACTCATCTGCTAAATGTGTTCATGTTCACAAGGCTTACATTAGTAAACAAGGTTAGGGTTGGGTTCAACCCTGACACAATATAGCGTGGCTTATTACTGTTAACTAACCTTAACTAATAGTTCATTAATCTACCCTTAATGTAAGGTGTGAAATTAAACTGTAAAAAATGAACGTTCAGAATTCAGACCGAGCTCGCCTTTCATCTCAAAACAATGCACGTTTTCTTCAGTCCTTTTCTCTGGCGAACACCTCGGGAGGCTGGGTGTGGGTTTGTTGCGGTGAAGAGCTTCAGCGGTGACCCATTCCAGTGTAAGCTCCCTATAGCATGACTCAGTGGGCGAAGAAAAGCCGCCGCCCGTGGTAGCTATCACGCTACGGCGAGCATAGTGGGTAAATAGCATCGTTACCCACGGAACCAAAATAGTTACCTGTTTTGTGACCTATAAACCAGCTCTATGAGTAGGCAATGAGTTTGTGAACATCGCAGTGTGAAATAATCCTTTGATTTTAGAGGCGTAGCAGCACGCGATAAGCTAATTTGCGAAATTCATCGGTTTTTCGAGGGAATGTATTGCAGATTGGGATTTTTTCCAGAAATACTGTTTTTTGGGTGGAAGAAAATCGGATGAAACAAACAAAATAGAGAGAGAAAGCTCCTTTCTGACCGGTAGCCTATCATGTTTTAACGCAGCTCCCTTCAGATCAGGGCTGTCAAACATACGGCCTGCGGGCCAGAACCGGCCTGCCGACGGGTCCAAAACAAAAAGGAAATCCTCTGGCACACAGCCAGTCCTTTAAACTGCTGCCTCTTACTTCTGGCATGCGGCCCATCCTTAGTTTAGACAAGGTCACCTTCTTCTGCCTTCTGGCCATGTTGCGCAATACAATTTTAAAATCTCCCTATTTATCCATTTTTATTTTATATTTATTTATAATATTCATCATTTCTGTTAAAACTTGTATTATATTTTAGTTTACATTTCACTGCACATCCTGTCTAAGTATGTGATCAATAAAAACCTTTCATTCTGAATCTGAATCTGTATGGACAACGTGGAATAGCCATAATTAGATAATGTACAATAAGTGTTTAGAATTTAGAATTTAGAATTAGTAAATAGAGTTTGCTGTCATTTTGGTTATCCTCATTAACATATATGAGTAATAGTCGTCTGTTTTGAGAAGGGATGAAATCACAACAAACCGTTGCTTCTTACAGATGGTGAACTCGATCTTATGGATGCCTTCGGACTCGGTAAGAAAAAAAAATGAACCCTGAAATTACAGAACAGACAAACAAATGCTATCTCTAGCTGTAGCAAAGCGTTGTGTAGCAAGGCTCATAGACTGAAATGACCTGGACCTGGCACTAGTGGTTGACGATACCAGTGGATGTTGTCCCATCATAGTTATATTGTATTGTTTTATTATTATATCATAGATGCTGATTCTTCATCTTTTTATGATTCTTTCAGACCCAGAGCCTGAGACTGAGAAGCCAAAGAAACCTATTTCAGGCGGCGGTACGTTAGCAAACAAACTGTTATGATGTTTTAAAGGTATAGATATAAACCTACTTCAGGCAGTGGTGACTCTGGTCCACTAAACTGTCAGCATGTGTTAAAGATATATATTTGATTATTTATCAACAACGGTCAAAATGCTCATTAAGTAGATTTTAGTAAGAGTGTTTTGAACGTATAATATAATCTATCTATATATCAGACCGGGATTAAATCACATCAAACCTTCCTTTCTCTCTAGGGGGTGAATTTGATCTCATGGACGCCTTCGGACTCGGTAAGATTTTCTGTTCAGTAAAATTGCAAAACAGACGAACCGACAAACTCCTCTTAACATGAACGCGCGTTCACTGCACTCACAACGTTGTTGGATGGTAACTGTCCACTGACACGGTGCTGAAACGGGCTCTGTAGGAGGGGGAGACGCAGGAATGTTGCTGGAAAATTGGGTTAAAAAGGGTTAAAATATCTCCCCCTCAAGGCCAACAGCAGAGTAGCCTACGAAAAGAATAGACTGGAATAACATGAATGCTAAACATATATAAACACAATTGATTAGGCCTAGGCCGACATATGCTATATCAGTCCTAATCCTGAACACACTGTGCGTACATTTCAACCTCTTGGATGCTCTGGATCCAGGTGAGGTTCGTGCACACGCACGCACACACACACACACACTAACACACACACACACACACACACACACACACACACACACACACACACACACACACACACACACACACACACACACACACACACACACACACACACACACAGAACACGATTCTTACATAATTTCATGTCATTTTATGACGTAGCTAAATGCTCATCTCTTGCTTTTCAGACCCAACAAACCCTCCCAAGGTCCCAGAGAAAGCCAAGCCCAAATCCAACGGTTTGTACGGCCTTCACTCCAGGAGAGAACACTGTCTTCGGTTAAAAGCTTGCTGCAAAGTGCAACGAAATCTTCCAGAACACATGTTGTTCGCAAGACACTCGTACACAGAGACCCCTTATTTTTTATATAACTATCTATGTATCTATCTAACTACAGATAACTTATTAAGATTCAGACTATAGATAATAATTAACAACACTGTTCTCTCTGGCTCTTAATGTATGCACTTAATGTATGTTGTACGTCCTGGCACTTAAAAATAGTACATTGCATTGTGTAGCATCTTACCCTAGCTATCCTTTATCCTGCTGCTTAACGCTGCTCAGCTCGGCCGTCACTGAAGCCCTTTAGCTGAGTATAAAAGAGCAGAAGGGGGCCACATTCGTAAACGAAAGAACTCAGAATCATCCCCCTACATTTCTCCACCAATAAGTGTGACCTTTCACACACCTGTGATTGAGAGGCAAGGTAACCGGTTAGAAATGAGCCGGGAGCAGTTTATAATCTAAACCGCCTCACACAGACTTAATTAAAAGTACAGTAAACTCTTACCACAGAGCATTCCTCGGATGTCTGGCATTTCTAAGAAAGGACACTAAAATGCTAGCTCTTAAATCTGACCTACAGCATAATTATTAAGGAGGAGTTCAAGATGGTTTTGGGGGGATCATAGAGGCATAGGCAATCAACTCGCCACCCAAAGGCACAGGGTTCGATCCCTATTTGTATGTACTTATAGGTTGGATTTAATGACCTGTATCTGAGTTCAATGTCTAGTGTCTAACCCTTACCTGCTCCTTTCTGACCGGAAGCCTATCATGTTTTAGCACAGCTCCCTTCAGATCAGGGCTGTCAAACATACGGCCTGCGGGCCAGAACCGGCCTGCCGACGGGTCCAAAACAAAAAGGAAATCCTCTGGCACACAGCCAGTCCTTTAAACTGCTGCCTCTTACTTCTGGCATGCGGCCCATCCTTAGTTTAGACAAGGTCACCTTCTGGCCATGTTGCGCAATACAATTTTTAAATCTCCCTATTTATCCATTTTTATTTTATATTTATTTATAATATTCATAATTTCTGTTAAAACTTGTATTGTATTTTAGTTTACATTTCACTGCACATCCTGTCTGAGTATGTGATCAATAAAAACCTTTGAATCTGAATCTGAACCTGTATAGATAACGTGGAATAGCCATAATTAGATAATGTACAATTAGTGTTTAGAGTTTGCTGTCATTTTAGTTTTCATCATTAACATATATGAGTAATAGTCGTCTGTTTTGAGAAGGGATGAAATCACAACAAACCGTTGCTTCTTACAGATGGTGAACTCGATCTTATGGATGCCTTCGGACTAGGTAAGAAAAAACTATGAACCCTGAAATTACAGAACAGACAAACAAATGCTATCTCTAGCTGTAGCAAAGCGTTGTGTAGCAAGGCTCATAGACTGAAATGACCTGGACCTGGCACTAGTGGTTGACGATACCAGTGGATGTTTTCCCATCATAGTTATATTGTATTATTTTATTATTATATCATAGATGCTGATTCTTCATCTTTTTATGATTCTTTCAGACCCAGAGCCTGAGACCGAGAAACCAAAGAAACCTATTTCAGGCGGCGGTACGTTACCCAACAAACTGTTATGATGTTTTAAAGGTATAGATATAAACCTACCTCAGGCGGCGGTACGTTAGGAAACAAACTGTTATGATGTTTTAACGGTATACACAACTTTGTTTGTTGTGTACAAAGTAAAAGTATTATATATGAAAGAATGAATTAACAGGTTCTCCTCAATGTTGTCTGTCTCCAGGGGACGGTGGATTTGATCTTGGCGATGCTCTTGGCCCAGGTAAAGAAGCTGAGCTCTTCTAGGATAGAACTCTTGCGGGACCCTATCGTGTCTGTCTGGTGTTTGTATGTGGCGGTGTTAATTATTTTTCTTTGCTGCTTTCTGATAAATTCATAGCGTAATGGATATCGTTAGCCTCATAGCATAAGTATATACATTTTTACACTGCCAAGCAGTGTAAAAATGGGAGAAGGCGGGGCTGCGCACGGAGTCTAGACCTCTTTAGAATAATTTGCACACTCTCGAATGTTTTTTTTTTTTTTCATGAATGAAGACACCCGTGTCTTCATTCATGAAAAATTATGAATGAAAATTATGATTAACTATTTACAAGTGGAAAAACGCCAACATATTCTTTATTTTGCTGAGCATTCGTGTTTTATCCCGACAAAAGTCTCGTAAGAACATTTCCTCTGGTCTCTCTCGTAGATCGCACCATCTTTCAACGTCTTTGTTTAATGCGACTGCAGCACCTTCTCTCACATGATCAACAGCTCGCGGATTTCACTTTCTCTCCAGTTAGAACTGCCCATGATGATATCGCTGCGTTGTCACTTTACCGCAGCAACACCTCTACCCAAGCCCCCCCCTGGAACCGCGGAGCCATCGCATTTACATCAGATTCAAAATGAAACCAAATAAATGTGTGTAGGGTCCGGGAGGGTAAATTGGGGTGCTAGCTCAAGCAGGCAATTTCCCTCGGGCAGTGTAAACGCGCGGACCGTGCCGCGAAAAAGGCGTGCATACGACGGCATATTTGGAAGTGTAAAAATGCCTTATGATGGTGCTGGTAATGTTAGCGGAAAAGCGCGCGCCGTTCAGGCACGCATCGCAGCAGTTTCCCACAGCAGTCTAAGTTCACTGCAGAAAACACGCTCTCAACTTGGCGATTGTGCACCATCAGGGATGTTTGTAACTGTCCATTAGACGCGGTCCGATAAATAATGACCTTCATCACAGCCTCACCGAAGCGCCTACAGTGCTTTATGGCAAACAATTGAATTTAAATCAGAGGGTAGACAGCAATTGCAGCTCGAAAGCGACATCCCACACAAGAGCAATGGAATCATTAGATTTTATTATATGCCTTGTGACGTGGTGTTTGATCGGTTCATTTCGGCGGCCCGTGTATTTTTGGAATTTTAAATTGTTGTTGTTGACTTCTAACATGTCTTTGTCTTTGCTGTTTAAATCTAACAGTAGTCTATGATTAATATATGGGCGGTAACCAGTGTTTTGGGGATATTGCGAAACTGCGCCAGCTGGGCATTCCGTGGTATTGGATGTGTTTTAATAAAACGCATTCAATACACGGACTGGTGACGCCACTGAGGCTATAGTAGGCTAACGATGCTCTCAGCACCCTACGAGTACCCCTGGAGTCCTCGTTAGCTACGGGCGGTTTAACGACGTTCGTTACCAACGATGCTTCCGGGAAACGGTGTGAAAACTACGATGCACATGCGACGCACTTCAAGACGTACAAGGCTAACTTAGGCTAACGATGCTTTCTGGCCACGGGGCCCTGGACATATCTGTATATCTGTAGGCAATGCTAATCAATATTGGTATCAATAATGCTACATACAATCACATCCTTTAACTGATATATTCTACAAATAAGACACTGGATGTGTACAATTCCAGTGGCATATTTATAGTTTGCCTTGAATTAAATGATGCTGACACTTAATTTCCTGGCCTTTTATGATCCATTCAGATCCAGAGCCCGAAAAACCCAAGAAACCAACTTCAGGTGGTGGTGGTAAGCTAGCAAACAAATTGTTATGTGTTAAAGGTATATGTAAACCTACTTCACGTGGTGGTTGTTATCAAACAAAGCTTGTGTTATGTGATTATTTATCAACAACGTAAAACATGCGCGTAAAGTTATTTTTAGTGGCAGTGTTTTGACCATCGATAACAGAGCTGTGCTGACCAGATGACATTATCTACAGTAATCAATAATCTAATGTGAGTTAGCAAATTAGGGTTTTGTTTTTAAGACAATTTCATTAGAATCAAGTTACCTCAATGGTATATCTATATACACGTTTATTTTTATTTTATTTTATTCTTCATCTATTTACATATAAACAATATATATATATGTTTCATACCAGTATGAATTAATTGTATTCATATATATTTTTGATTAGATTTATCATATGTATATATATATATGTTTTATATTTATTGATTGACTGAGGCATCACCCAGTCCCTTTCAAACCAGCCAGCAGATCATCGCATAATTCTCTCAAAAGTCGATCCTTGGTGTTTCCGTTGGTACAGTCCAGTAGATCCATGGTGTACCAGTTGGTACGGTCCAGTAGATCCATGGGGTACCAGTTGGTACGGTCCAGTAGATCCATGGTGTACCAGTTGGTACGGTCCAGTAGATCCATGGGGTACCAGTTGGTACGGTCCAGTAGATCCATGGTGTACCACTTGGTACGGTCCAGTAGATACATGGGGTACCAGTTGGTACGGTCCAGTAGATCCATGGTGTACCAGTTGGTACGGTCCAGTAGATCCATGGGGTACCACTTGGTACGGTCCAGTAGATCCATGGGGTACCAGTTGGTACGGTCCAGTAGATCCATGGGGTACCAGTTGGTATGGTCCAGTAGATCCATGGTGTACCAGTTGGTACGGTCCAGTAGATCCATGGGGTACCAGTCGGTACGGTCCAGTAGATCCATGGGGTACCAGTCGGTACGGTCCAGTAGATCCATGGGGTACCAGTCGGTACGGTCCAGTAGATCCATGGGGTACCAGTCGGTACGGTCCAGTAGATCCATGGGGTACCAGTCGGTACGGTCCAGTAGATCCATGGTGTACCTGTCGGTACGGTCCAGTAGATCCATGGTGTACCTGTCGGTACGGTCCAGTAGATCCATGGGGTACCAGTTGGTACGGTCCAGTAGATCCATGGTGTACCTGTTGGTACGGTCCAGTAGATCCATGGTGTACCAGTTGGTACGGTCCAGTAGATCCATGGGGTACCAGTTGGTACGGTCCAGTAGATCCATGGTGTACCTGTTGGTACGGTCCAGTAGATCCATGGTGTACCAGTTGGTACAGTCCATAAATAGCAGACTCTCAGTCATGCGCAAAAACCGCAAGAAGAAAATGATAAAACTACAAAGAGCACATGAGAAACAGAATAAACTCTTCTTCACCACAAGTTACAGTGAGGCTGGGTGGAACACAATTTTGTTTGTTGTGTACAAAGTAAAAGTATATTATTATGAATGAATGAATTAAAAGGTTTCTCCTCAACGTTGTCCGTCACCAGGGGACGGTGGATTTGATCTTGGCGATGCTCTCGGCCCAGGTAAAGAAGCTGAGCTCTTCTAGGATAGAACTCTTGCGGGACCTGGTGTCTGCCTGGTGTTTGTATGTGGCGGTGTTAATTATTTTTCTTTGCTGCTTTCTGTTAAATTCATAGCGTAATGGATATTGTTAGCCTCATAGCATTATTTCATAAGTCAAAATTTGGCCAAATTGTGATGCCTAACCTAACTGCTCTCCTGACGCTGCTGATTCACTCCGCCTTATTGGTTACATCCTAAGCCAATCAGAGTGCTTCTTGCATTCCATAATCACTATCTGCCTAAGTCATCTATTGGACTAAAATATGACCCAGGCAATTATGTTATGAGGCTAACGATTTTTCTGATAGATCAACAAATTGATCGCTTTGTAATCTTGGTTTGTTTGTGGCGCTTCTTGGTGATCAATTCTTGCCTTCAGTTGTGTGTCTTTGGTGATCAATTCTTGCCTCCATTTGTTGTCGTTGGTGATCAATTCCTGCCTTGTTTTGTGCGTTATTGATGTTCAATTCTTGCCTTGTTGTGTGTCATTGGAGATTTGGTTCCTCGGTTCTTCTTTGGTTCCTACAGTGGTCTTCTGGTTCTTTTTTGGTTCTTGCAGTGGGTCTGAAAAACATAAAGTCATGCGTCATCATTCTATATGCTAATGCTAAGGTCTGTTTCCTCTGACCTTTGACCCACAGACCCCGACCCCAAACCAGCCGTTCCCCCAAAGACCGGTAAGTCACTCAACCTTAATTCTAGAGAACCATCCGTTCTATAGAACCACCATCATAGAACCATGATGGTTCTA
>NC_079418.1:672357-709857 GCF_026213295.1 Gadus chalcogrammus | reverse complement strand
GTGCAGTAGGTCCATAAAACTGAATTTTCTTGTGCTAAAACAATGCTCACATAAACACTCACACAATAAATAGTGTAAAATTTAAATAAATAAAATAGATTGGTTGATGATCTTTTGAAAGGACAATGGCCGACAAAACGTTAATCCCATGAGATGGTTCTAATGCTGTTTTGTAAATTCCGTCGCAGGCGTGCCCACAATAAAAACTCTTCCACAGAATCGGTACAAGGAATTCCTTCTGTCCTCAAAGCAGCTTTGAGGATTAACCTCCAAACAGGAAGTACATTTCCATCCCACTTCCTGTTTCCATTGCCACATATGTGTCATCAGTTCGTCTCGCATCTCAGACGGCATTCGTGTTGGCACGGATGTGGCGGCCATTTTATTTCCCCGCGGGGCGAATATTTGTTATTTTAATTAGCGTGGCTTGTGTCGCTAGCGCTTAGTTTTTTTGGCGACGGGTTCAAATTCTTCTCAAGAGGAGACACAGGATTTAGCAGCGGGTTCACACCTTTGGAGAAACAGGTTGTGGTATGTGGCCGCTGGTCTGGGTGTGGTTGGTGGAATTCTCCAGCTTAGGTTAACTGACTTTGGTGACCAATTAGCCAAGGCAAGGCAACTTTATTCATGCAGCAGTTTTCATTCACAAAGCAGACTCAAAAGTGCTTCACGTGGAAACATTTTCATACGATATAATAAAATAGAATAGATGCGTAAAAGAAACAAATGGCAAAGTTAAAAAATGCATTGTAGAAAGAACAGAAAAGCTAAAGCACACATAAAAGTCTGCAGTCTAGTTTTTGAAAGTGGTCAGAGTTGGGGGCAAGTCTTAAATCCTCTGGGAGTTTATTCCAACGATTCGCTGCATCGTAAGTAAATCCTGCTTTCCCATGTTTCGTGTTTACTCTGGGGATAATTAACAGATTGGTCTCAGAAGATCTTAGTGTTCTAGGAGGCTTATGTAAGCTATAAGATAGCAATAAGCTAGCTTCAATTTCTGAAACAAATTGTCCAACAAATCTGTTTAGACAACAATGTGCTTTTTTATGTTTGGTTTATCAGGGTTAAGTATTTAAATACTGCTTGATTTTTTCTACTGCAGAAGATTAAATAAGCAAACATATTTTTGTGTTTACTCTGTATTGGCGGCCTTCTCTTTTGTATTATGTCTCTAGGGAAGCCTGTTTCACCTGTGTGTTGGTTTTTTTATGCTCCCTGCCGTCCTAATAAAGACTGTCCCATGCTCTCTTGTCAGGTGTAAAACTGTTTGTTGTCATTTATAAACATTAAAGGAGAATCTGTACGCTGGCCCTTTAAGAACCATATGTGTGTGTGTGTGTGGAAAGCTATTAGACAAGGCCGTACACAACACCTCAAAGTTTCCAGGGAAATTGTTTGGAATAGCTTCCAGTGATACTTTTTTCCTCTCTCTCGCATGTGTTCTATTGTGCTCTCTTTCTCTCTCTACAGTTACATAAACTCTCTCTCCATCTCTCTCTCTCCCCCCTTCCCTCCCTCCCAAGCCAACGCCCTAGTTCAGTACTCCGTCTTACACCTCTCCCTCATGACTCACTCAACGTTTCCAAAGAGGTCCTCCCTCACAGAGATCCGGTTCGGTGTATTAGTGGAGCTGGGCTCTCCGGCCCTGTGCTTCCTCTAGCATTGGAAGTGGGGGCTTCCAGTGATCCCCCTTCTGTGTAAACTTCCCTTCTGTCTGTCTGTCTGTCTGTCTGTCTGTCTGTCTGTCTGTCTGTCTGTCTGTCTGTCTGTCTGTCTGTCTGTCTGTCTGTCTGTCTGTCTGTCTGTCTGTCTGTCTGTCTGTCTGTCTGTCTGTCTGTCTGTCTGTCTCTCTCTCTCTCTCTCTCTCTCTCTCTCTCTCTCTCTCTCTCTCTCTCTCTCTCTCTCTCTCTCTCTCTCTCTCTCTCTCTCTCTCTCTCTCTGTGTGTGTGTGTCTAAACTTCACCCGTGGAGTAGGGGTTCCCCTTTTAGTTGTCATTGTTTTGTTGTCAAGGAGTCCCCACTTGGTCAGCAAAACACTAAAGTGTGTCGTCATGGTATTAGTCCCAATGATAACAAGGAGTGATAGCTGTGTTTGTGCGCAAGAACAACGTGTCGGCCTACTTAGCCCTGAGAGTTCAGCACTGGAATTCAGTATGGGTGGCAAGCCTGCCTACACTGACAGAAAACTTTTCTCCCTATTGGACGCCGTTGTTCTCAGAATACACCCCCTGTCTGCCCGTCCGCCCCGTCTGACGCGTTGGTTGCCTTACCGAAGCGCTGCGGCTGTTGTGGTTTCAACACGGGTGTATACTGCCCCCTTGTGGCGTTTTTGGAGAACTGCATCTTTTGTATTTTATCTTTATTTACTTTATCTTGTATTGTTCCTGCTATGTGGCTGTTGATGAACCAAACCTAAGAATTGTACTCTTGTTTACTTGTACAATAAGATGTTATAAAAGTGTGTGTGTGTCTGCATGCTTTTGCGCGTGTGTGTGTGTGTGTGTCTGCATGCTTGTGTGTGTGTATGTGTGTGTGTATGTGTGTGTCTCCTTTTGTCTGTGTGTGTCTGTGCTTGTGTCTCCTTTTGTTTGTGTGTGTGTGCTTGCGCGTGTGTGTGTGTGTCTCCGTGTGTGTGTGTGTGTGTGTGTCTGTGTCTGTGTGTGTGTGTGTGTGTGTGTGTGTGTGTGTGTGTGTGTGTGTGTGTGTCCACAGAAGCCGGTGCAGGTCAGATCGCGGGCATCGCCAGCGCGGTCGGCATGGCGATCCTGGGCGCGGCGTCCAGCTACGTGGCCTACCAGAAGAAGAAGCTCTGCTTCAAGATCCAGGGAGGTGGGTGTCAGGAACTGCAACTCCCATGATGCATTGCGATGGACCAGCCCTGTGTTGGAGCATTAGCATTCCAGCAGGGAGGTGGGTCTCGGATACAATAAGTCCCATGATGCATTGCGATGGACCAGCCCTGTGTTGGAGCATTAGCGTACCAGCAGGGAGGTGGGTCTCAGATACAATAAGTCCCATGATGCATTGCGATGGACCAGCCCTGTGTTGGAGCATTAGCGTACCAGCAGGGAGGTGGGTCTCAGATACAATAAGTCCCATGATGCATTGCGATGGACCAGCCCTGTGTTGGAGCATTAGCGTTCCAGCAGGGAGGTGGGTCTCGGATACAATAAGTCCCATGATGCATTGCGATGGACCAGGCCTGTGCTAGCCAACATGACAGTTGGGTCTAAAAAAAACAACAACTCCCATGATGCATTGCGACTGTTAATGTTTTTGTTTGTGCGATGTTCTCGCAGGAACGGATCCCGAGAGCGGCAAAAACTACGAGGGAAACCGCGGGCAACCAAGACAAAGTAGGTGTACTCTATTGATCCATGTCACCCATTATCATTATTAAATCATTATCCTTATCATCCATTATAATCACTAAATCATTATCGTCATAATCCATTATTCAGCTCATTACTATTACATTATTCTTATCATCTGTAGCATCATGTAGCATCTTACCCTAGCTATCTGTGTTGTGTACGGGGAATGGGTTAACCTCGTGATTGTTGGTTCTTGGCACTTGGGTCTATGAACATCCTTACTGTACTGACAGAGATAAATTATTCTTTCGCTTTCTTCCGACGAATGGAGTGCTAAAGCTTCTGCTAACCTTCCCAGATGCAGGTGGAAATCCCCTCTCAGTTCTCACCAACCTGCTGAGAACCTCCTAGACGTCTTCCAGACGGACGGACGGCCGCCTCTGACCATGTGAACGGACAGACGCAGACTTCGGCAACTTAAGAAAAAAATAAAATAAAAACGGGTTTGTCCGAAAGAAGAGAAGAAGAAGATGTACAAACATTGCCCCTATTTAGTTCACTGCTGTCGGATGCATTTGTGAAGTTCAAGTTCAGTCCGAACTTTACGAGAAATGTAAACGTATCGTAGCCGTACGTAAATCGTTTTTTTGTTTTTTACAATTACATTTTGTGTGGGTTGTATTCAGTCTAGTTTGTTTTTCGCTATTTCCGATCGATGCTACATATTAATTTAACCTGACATCGGGTTTTTGAGATGTTTACCTTGTTTTTTTGTTTGTGGGAGTAGAAATTTGAGGAGATACGATTGGTTACTCACACTCTGTGTTGTGGGTGTGGCCACACGGTTGGGAATGTGCGATTTGGGACGCATTGGGACATTCTTTGTTGTTGCTACTGCGCAACATCGTACGTTAGCAAAGACCATGCCCCCTTACCCTAACCCCACTAAACCCCGAGGTAGTACACAACCTAGGGCAACACTAGCCGCGTTTACATGGACACTTCGGATCCGATTAGATTTGCAATCGGAATAGATCTATTCCTATCATGCAATCCGAATGCATTGTATATGGTATTTACCAAAGTGGTAAGCGTACGTTCATATGTCTCTCACGCACAACCGTTATCTTGGTCTTGACTTATATGATAAATGTAAAGGATAATGTTTTACAGAACGCCAGTCATTGATGGGAACGTAAGCCTCGACAGGGCGAACCGGACCCTGACGCGAAGCGGAGGTCTTGTGCTTCGCTCTGAAGGGTATTATTTTCGATAATGACCGGCGAGGTTCTATAAATTATCCCGCTTATTACACGGCTACTTGCCAAAACGCTGAACACGCCCGATCTCGTCTGATCTCAGAAGCTAAGCAGTGTCGGGCCTGGTTAGTACTTGGATGGGAGACCGCCTGGGAATAGCAGGTGCTGTAAGGGACACTAGATGGAAAATAGCGTTCTGACTAACTCTGGTGCATTTACAGGAATGTTAATTAATGTACACTATCCCAGTTAAATAAAATAAACCAATACAAAATTATTTATTAAAAATATCCTCAAACAGTTGTTTGCGGTGAATACTATTCGTAGTGTTGATCAGCAGAGAAATAGTCCACCGTTGATGTCGCTTAGCAACTAGACACGCTGCTATTGATAAGTTACCGAACTACTTGCGGAGTGATAAGAAAGCCAAAAATCCACTTTCCTTGACAACGGTCAAGTTCGGTGTGCATAAAAGTACAGACGCACTACTGAAGCTGCTGATGCCATCTCTCTGAGTAAAAAAGTAGCCACACCCACCCCAAACTAATCACAATAAGTGTATACATGTCAATTATTGCAGACTACATCACTTCTTCTATTCCGCATGGAATTCTATTCCGATCAGAGGATTGTATTCAGATTGAGGCGTATATATGATCATTTTTTATTCAGATTGGGCTGTTCTTCCACTTCTAATCGGATCAGAAGTTTACATGTAAACGCAGCAACTGTGCTCACGTGCACTGTGAGCTATGTCCTCTTTTACGATTTCATGTCTCAAAGATGGCCGAACCACCGAGTAGCATTGCGTAACCGGCACACGAAGGATTTCCCATCTCAAACGTTATCGTGCTAGTGCTAGCATTCAATTGAAGTGCCTTGAACCTAACCTTAAAGGGCTATTATTCTGGGGTTGCCAGGTTGGTGGATACATAGGACAGCTCGAAGCAATCATTAATCGCAATGCCAGGGATTTAAATGTGTCATTATTGCGCAATGGTCGTAAACAAGCTGTATTTTTGGCGTATCGATTTTTCGCTTGCGTTTGGATTCAAACGTATAAATGATTTAATGTTTCTCGGCGATGAGTTGAGGCTAAATTGGCGAAACCGTCATCAGTATTCTTCAAAGCATCAGAGCTGTGGGGTATACTACGAACCTCGCTGAACATACCCAGGCTATCTTGGGAAAACCTGGCTCGACAGAGCCAGGTTTGTCGCAACTCGCGATCAGAGTTAAATGGTACTACGAAGGGTTACCCTGCATTCACACCAAAAGATGCAAAAAGTTGACGCTCAGCACGATCCCATTCAAAGTGAATGTAGAGACGCATTGCTGCTTTGCTGCCGCAGCACTTGCTGCCGAGTAAACCGGCAGCAAAATTTGATTTGCGGCGCTGCAAAATCTGATTTGCAGCGCAGCACGCCTGTGCCCGCTGCCGGGCACGGGCGGCGGGCGCGTTCACGTATTTTGCGGCGCGTCAAATGCTGCTCGAGTTGAAATATTTAAACTTTTCGGCAGCAAACGCGTGATGACAGCCAATCAGCGTTCAACAACGTTGCCACTGAGGCGTTGCCACTGAGTGACATGCCGTCACAGCCACAGTGTTACTCCCTTGGAGTGACCTAGAGTTCACTACCGTTACATTTGTTTAGTAACTCGAAAAAACCCACAAATCAGCATTCTGTAGTTGTGTTTACAGTTAAACTAAACTATGAGTTTGCTAAAGGGCTAGAATAACAACCCCAAACAAAACCCAGTTGGGTGCCAGGCAGCACCAGCCTTCCAGGCTCCGAATGGTCTCATGAACCCATAAACGACGGGCATTCCGACGTCTCTCCCTCTTCCACAACAGGTAAAGACATGCAATGCTCGTAATGTCGGCCATGGTTGTGAATGAATTCAGAAGCACCGCGGGCAAAACTTGCCGTGGCGCGAAACTTCCCGCGCTGCAAAACTGCGGTCAACGCGTTCGGGCAGCAAATGCATCTTTTGGTGTGAACGCAGGGTTAGGGTTCGATTAGTCGAGCCAGGTTTTCCGCTTTAGATTCAATGCGCGTTCACGTGAAAGGGGCGTTTATCGCGTCATTTTACTCATCTTTACAAACTGGATAGATCAAGCAGTCTAAATAAATGCGTATAGGTGAAAAGATTCTGCATATTGTCTATAAAATAACTATGCCAAATGCAGAACTGTTTGTCATTAATCCCAATAGAGTGATGAGGATTTCAAAATGCATAAGCAATGTCCATCCTGCCTTATTCTATAACTTGGGGGATTCACTTTAAAGACACCCTATCTAAGAAATGTATAGCATAAGTTTTCAACCGCTGAGAGGTAGCAGCGGTGGCGTAGTGGATTAGTATAAGACCCGAACGCCAGCGACCGGGGTTCAAATCTCGCCGGTCTATCATCATGCCTTTTACCCCCATAGATGTGGTGCCAGCACGGCCTTGAGAATATGGGGTCAAGTTCGAAATAAGCACAAAAATATAATTCCATAAGCTTTCGTGAATAAGTATTACATATGCATGAGAATTGGGACTCTTTAAGCTTCACATAAATGCGGCGACGAACCGGCACGCAGAAATTCAAGACTGACGCGCTACCTCCACTCTACCACTCTCTCACGGAGACACAATGCGCAACAGTACGCATTGTCTACATAAGGTCCAACAAGGACGATCAAATAGCATTACCCTCTGATGAGAACCTGTATCACTCATTAAGAATATTCTCAGGCAATGCCAAGAGATCGGTCCTGAAAGAGCCTCTGTCGGAGAGACAGAGGCTCTCCGCAGACAGAGGCTCTAGCATGCTATGCTAACAATAGCATGCTATTGTTAGCATAGCATGCTAACAATAGCACTGTTGCGTTGGCCTTACACACATTAGCTCTTTCGTCGAATACATTGATGAATAATACTAAATATAATGCACAAAAAAAAACATTAGTTAGATGTACGATTTGACCATTAAAAATAAGCATAATTATATCTTTCAGCTGTAAATACTTTCAACGCACAAGATACCGCTTCTGCAAAGAGCTACAGTCGCATTGTATTCTGGGAGTTGTAGTCTACTGTCAAATTTTTTTGGGTTGTTTGTTTTGTTACATAACATCTGTATGCTACCATCGTAGATGAACACGTTTGTTCAAGCACAAGACACGTTGTTGCTTAGCTGTGTGTGTGTGTGTGTGTGTGTGTGTGTGTGTGTGTGTGTGTGTGTGTGTGTGTGTGTGTGTGTGTGTGTGTGTGTGTGTGTGTGTGTGTGTGAATGTCCGTGTGCGTGTGTGCTTTTGCATTTGTTGTTCATGTGTATATTAAAAGTGATGTACAGTTACATAATAAACAGTTTTAAATTAAGCCGTGAAGAGTCCATTCTGTTTAAAGACTTTAGTCTAAAAAGTTATTGTTTCTAGGGGGGGGGGGGGAGAGAGAGAGGGAGAGAGAGAGAGAGAGGGAGAGGGAGAGGGAGAGGGAGAGGGAGAGAGAGAGAGAGAGAGAGAGAGAGAGAGAGAGAGAGAGAGAGAGAGACTGTAACACATCAGGGCATGTTTTACTATTAACTGAGAAATAGGCATGAAACAGGCAGACCACCAGGTGTCACACCTGTGTGAAGTTGGCCCCCGTCTCATTCAAAATATTAAAATAATACTGCTGTTCGTTTGTGCTAGGTTTGTGCTGGTTTGTGCCGTAAAAATTATCGTTTGTGCTGGTAAGGATTTTGAGTAATTCAAAATTGCATTTTCTGGCATGTGATGTCACCCAGCCCCCCGTTCACGCCCAAATCTCATCAAAATAGTCCCAATCGTTAGTGCTACGTTTGTGCTGGTTTGTGCCGTCAAAAGAAATTGTTTTGCTATTATGGTTTGTTAGTTGTTCCCGTTTGATTTTTCACACATTACGTCACTCAGGCCCCCGTCCTCCTTCAAATCGCGTCAAAATGGTCTCTATCGTTATTGCTACGTTTGTGCTGGTTTGTGCAGTCAAAATAAATATTTGTGCAACTATAGTTTAAAAGGTATTCCAGTTTGATTTTTCTCACGTGACGTCACTCAGCCCCCCCTCCATCTTCAAATCGCGTCAAAATTGTCTCTATGTTTAGTGCTACGTTAGTGCTGGTTTGTGCTGTTAAAAGAAATGTTTTTGATACTTTACTGTTTTAGTAATTAATACAACTTTATTTTCCCTTCTTGTTATGTAAACAGTCCACTTGTTATGCAACCATCACCCCTAGAACGCTCAAATCGTGTCAAAATGGTCTCTATCGTTAGTGCTACGTTTGTGCTGGTTTGTGCAGTCAAAAGAAATGTTTGTGCCACTACAGTTTAAAAGATACCAGTTTGATTTTTCTCACGTGATGTAACTCAGCCCCCCTGTGCATCTTCAAATCGCGTCAAAATGGTCTCTATGTTTAGTGCTACGTTAGTGCTGGTTTGTGCTGTTAAAAGAAATGTTTTTGATACTTTACTTTTTAAGTAATTAATGCAACTTAATTTTGCCCTCTTGTTATGCAACACAGCCCACCGTCAACCTTCAAATCGCGGCAAAATGTTCTCTATCGTTTGTGCCAGGTTTGTGCTGTCTTGTATTCTTGTTACTCGTTGCGTTCTCGTCATTTCAGGTTGTGTTCATTGTATTTCTCCGTGCTACGTATGTTCATTGTTTACTCGTGTTTCTGACCTCGGACTGAACCTGTGTGCCCTATTTGGATTATGTTTGCTTACCTGTGTACCGTATCCTGCCAGTAAACGTTTGTTCTTTATTCAACTACTGAGTTCTGAGTCGTGCATTTAAGTTCTGCCCATCACCTTCAATTCTTAACAACTATAGTTTTTAAGTTAATGTTAAAGCTTTATTATGCCCACGCTTGACCTCACCAGCCCACAGTCCACTTTGAAATCTCAAAATAGGCTCTATCATTTGTGCCGTCAAAATAATTGATTGTTCCCCAATCATCAGATTTGTATGTCCTGTTTATATGAGGTGTTTGCTTGTTTTTTGTGTGTTATTTTCAAATACATTTGAGTTTGGTTCACTTCAGTCTGGTTTTGATTTAGATGTAATATTCTTTATTAGCCACTTGTCACGGTATCTGCTGTAAGTAGCAGGGTCATGAGATGAAACACAAACAAATAGATGCACAGAATGTGCACTCAGCCAGAGCAGCAGGCAACCATACCACTGTACCACTTGACCGGCAAAGCAGAAGAAACTGCCTAGGTATCTATTTTTACCACTTTTCACTCGCCACAGGAAGGTTTTTTTTTTTTTTTGTATAGGTAAGACCTTGTGAGACAGTGTTTGAAACAATTAAAATACAACCTCATGACATCGACGCATCAATTCTTAATAGGTCTATTCCAATCAAGGCTTTACCAAATACTAATTTAAGTCACCCATCTCATTTGTAGGAACCCAAAGGATTAAAGGTATTCGGAAATGTGATAAGAGGAGTAAAGAGGCAATTTCTCAGGTTGGCAACGCAACTGCGTGTGCCATTTATTAATCAACAAACAAAGTGCAAAAATAGCAACAAATCAGATTTTATAAAAATAGCATCTCTTGCTGAACATGAAGCAGAACATGAATGGAATGTTTTTACTGCTCTTTTGTGTACAACAAAACATGAGGTTGCACGCTATGTGTTTCCTGTACTGTGGAAACCACCTTGGTCAGGTCATCATACCGCTCCCATGCCGAGAACGTCCTCCTGCAGAATGCCACATAGTGTCCCATAGCTTGCCAGTCATGCCCTGGAGTAAAATGAACAAGCTCCTAGTCTGTCACCAGACTAGGAGCATGGTTCATCAACCTTGTGATGATATGGGCAATGTTACACACGGAATTAACCTGCTTTGCTCCTGAATGCAGTACTTTGTGGTCAAAAATGTTCAGGAGGATTTCTGCCCTCTGTCTGTAGGCATCATTGTTGATTCCCTTTGTCACAATGCTTGTGACTAACTTGAAAATTTCACTGTTTTCCTGGTGACTTTGTATGTATATTCTGAAATTTTCACTGTCACAGAATGCAGAGCAGAGACACTGACAGAATGAGTCAAATGCACAAGTGTTTTGAAGACTGACCTGTGCCTTGCCTATCTTAACAGGTTTGGTCAGATTGCCGTTTGGTAGAAGGCCAATTTGCATTTTTTGTTTTTTAGGAGCTGTGTCAACATGAAGCCACTCTGGGCATGGGGTTAGATAGCTTTTTCTTTTTTGGGGTGGTACAGCAAGGCCTCTCCAGTTTTCCATGGGGTTGTCTTCTGCCTCCCCTTCAACTGGAGGTGTGTCCATTTTATTTGGCTCTGTGTCCTTTGAATGGACTGAGAGCGCTGCAGAGGAAAGCCGCATCTGTCCTTCGATGTAACCAAGGTGTGTTCCAATGAAACGGTCCAGGCGTATGGGCAGGTTTTCATGTTTAAATAAGCCACGTTTCAGATTTTTGAATTCCGCCTCTACATGAGCAGAACTGCCGGTGGCCGTGCTGCCTGCAAAATATTTGACCATCACACCAGTCCATATTGGCATGTATGAGCACATCCTGATTAAGTGAGGAAGCAGCTCAGGAAGGAAATGCAGATTATCCCGGTCACCCCCATGTGATGCAAGTATTCTGCCCTCAACACAGATTTCGGCAACCCAGGATCTTGCATCCGTGTTGCATTCAGTCACTGAATGGCTGGATGTTTCAGTCACTCCGCTTTGGTCCATATCATCATCCAGGCATATGTCAGGGTTGTAGCCCTCTGCAATTCTTTTTTTGAGACCTGTTTTGCAGATTTCGGAGTTGACTGGTCTGCCATGTTCATCATTTCCCTCTGACTCGCTAAGGGCCACAACTGCAATTGACTGGATGAGGTGTCTTGCATCTTCAATTGAGTGGCATTGCAAAAGCTGTGCAAATGCCCTCACATAAAAGTCCTTCACTCTGCGTCCCTTTTTTCGTAGACATTCCCATCGAGTGATGAGTTTGATGCAATGGGCAACATCTACTCGTATGAAGCAGGGAGGTAACTGATGTGAGTCTGCGTGACCCAGTAGTACACCAAAGCAGGTATTTATGAAAGCCCTTAGGTCGGGCTGAGGTGTGAAGGCATTGACAAGAGCCCCTAATAATGCCAGTGAGAAATCTGACACAGCCTCTTTTGGAATTGGTGCCCCTGCTCTATGCCACTCAATTAGCCAGTTTGCAATGCTGTCAATGTTGTGCTTTTCAGACAGCATCTGTACTACCGGTGTGTGTATACCAGTGTGAGCAGACAGGACTCCTTGATATAGGAATATGTGGCCAGATTTATCTGTTGGTCTGCTCAGTCGTCTTACCACACCACCAGTGGCATCAAAGCTAACACAGGACCCATGGAGCTTTGAAAGGGACTTGTACACCTCCATCTGCGAAAGGGTCTAGTAGTGGCAAAAGAACTTGTCCAGCCCAATGTCAAAAATGCTCCCACTCAAACTGGCACTGTACTTCAGAAGCTGTAGTGACAAGACCGGATCTGTGTGCTGCAACTCCTTACTTCCCCTGTCTGACTTTGCCTTTCTCGGAGTAGATAGGCTGGGTAGGTGGCTTGGCTCAGGGTCGCCCATGGACATCAGCTCTTTGGCCTTGGCTGCTCTCCACACATGAGGAAGTTGTTTCCCCCGCCAGAGCTCCTCCGACACCTTCACCCTCTCTTCACTGGCTAAATATAGTTTTCCTTTGCCGCTGGGTAGACTTTCATTCACCTGTTCCAGTGAGCAGTCCAGGATCACGGGTTCATGGTCCTTTGGCAGTGTGTCTGCGGTTATCTGCAGTGTACCATGGCATTCTGTGCAGCTACCAACTATAATTAGGAACCTTGAGGCACTGTTGGGGTGCACTTTTGCCCTTTTAAAGGTAAGGGTACATTCAGACTGTTTTGCTCTCCAAATTTTCTCATTTAGAAGGCGAGTCCAAGAGGGCTTTAAAATTGAATAACGCCTTGCATTGCTTTTGGTTTCACTGCACTGGTACAGTGCTTCCTCCAAAAACTGCTCCTTCCATTCCTGAAGAGGAATCTGCAGTTCGAACACAACTGTGTCCGATTGGCGGTCATCTGAACTGGGAGACTCCTCAGGATGTTCCTCCATCTTCCCCAGCTTTTCCCAAATGTCATGCCTATTCAGTTTGACATAGGTGTACAGGGCTTTTGGTGTCATTCTGCATCCAAGCTCCTCACTCAGATTTGCCCAGATTGCATGTGAGGGTGGCACAATGTCCTGGCCGTGCAATATGTCGTCCTTGGCTGCCAACATAACTTTAGTGACCTCATCGTGGCCACAAGATGGGATCCTCGGCATCTAAGGGAAAACCATTACATTTGTAATTAATGTCTTTGGTTTAATTTTTGATCACAGCATGTACGTCTATTACAAGAAGTAATGTTTTGCAATTTCAGTTTTAATGTAATTTATGTACAATCCTTGCTTGTTATGTTGTTAGTTCGTGTTAATAAATGTGATGACTGTTCAGTTAGATCTAGTTGTCATTGAGATGCAATATAACTCTCTAGGTCTTCAGAATGGTTTGACAATGTCTCTTACAAATCTGAGGTCCTTAAGTATTGTATATGGTAAAACGATGTGTAACCAGATATCCAATTTAACATGAGATGCATAGATTCTCCATAGGTTTGTTATCGATATATTATGCTACATATAACCATATACAGTAAAAAAAAAGAAAAAGAAAAAAAGTGGTTACAGCTGTTAAAATCTTTGGTCCATATCAGCCTATCATATGCTATCAACACCTTTGCATTTGGGCATGTAATGAGGTACAATGTGCCCTCGTACTCCTAGCGCAAAACGTTTAAGCAGCACTAAGGAGTTTTTTGCTCCCCTAGTAATTTCCCTACCGACACCCATGGCAAGGCCGGAGATGCCATTCTCCGTATTAAAAGTAATTGTAGCGGCACAATTTTTTTCAAGTTGTTATTTTAAGGTAGAATTGTTACAATTTGTTATTTTAATTTACTGATATTGGTGCGCTACTACCACTTACTGGATAAACGGTACCTCCACTGTACATTAGCCATGCCCATCCCCCACTACTCGTGTCAGCTCCAAATTGATACGTTGAGTTTTTCTCCCACGATGAGCTGTTAGTTTGCTAATGACTAGCAGATTTTTTATCATATGCATTTCATTTCTTATCTAAAACTAATGTATTTAAAACATAGTTCAATTTGAGTAATTTCTTTTTTTTTTACTAAAGAAATGTGTAATGTTGGGTGCTATATCTTACCTTTGACAGATGAAGTTCGTTGCAGTCATTTGGGGTTCCTTCTTTTTCAAGAACAATCACCAGAAAGTAGGCTACAGATTGGTGAAATAACTATATCTCTCAAGTTTATTGTGGTGTTAAGTAATCCTGTCGCTCATTACTCCTCTTCAAAAACCTGCTCTCTACCAGCGGCTTCCAGCTGTGCACCCCGTTGTGCAGGTCAAAAGGGATTGGGGGACGATAGAGAGGTCACCCAATCACTTGATCCCAGAGTTCCATAGAGACCCTGACCTTCACTGGCTATCCCAAGTCCAGTTTCATGGTCCCCCGACCCCCCCCCCCCCCCCCTGACCCACCTGTCCAGTTGTTGTCAATACAGAAGCTGGAGGAGAGCGTCATCATTAGCGTGTTCATCAGTCAAATCACGTTCATCCTGCCATCCACATATAGAGAGTGTGCGTGTGGAAATACATACCGTTCTTATTTTGTTATTAGGACTTTGACATCATCTGTTCTTACCGGACAATCGGTGGCCTTCATACAAATCCTTTTGGGATTCATTCATTCACATATCCCCCTTATTTTATCACTTCACAATAGTTTATAAACATTTACTAATTGGTACAAATATTAATTTTGACAGCAGAAAAAAATCACAAACGTAGGACAAACAAATGAGACTATTTGTATGACATTTTGACGTTGACAGGGGGCTGTTACATAACAAAAAAACATAGCAAAATCAAGTTTTAATAATAACTTGTCACATGAGAGAATTCAAACGGGAATATATTTTAAACAATAGTGGCACAAACATTTCTTTTGACTGCACAAACCAGCACAAACGTAGCACTAACGATAGAGACCATTTTGACGCGATTTGAACGTTCTAGGGGTGCTGGTTGCATAACAAGTGGTCTGTTTACATAACAAGAAGGGAAAATAAAGTTTTATTAATTACTTAAAAAGTAAAGTATCAAAAAAAATTATTTTAACAGCACAAACCAGCACTAACGTAGCACTAAACATAGAGACAATTTTGACGCGATTTGAAGATGGAGGGGGGGCTGAGTGACGTCACATGAGAAAAATCTAACTGGGCCCCGTTTCCCGATAACGATGGATCCACGCTCGTACGATCATTCTCACGATGGATCTTGCGATCCATCGTCAATTTCTTTGGAGCGTTTCCCGAAACTCCTCTTAACGTGAACGCGCATTCGCTGCACTCACGACGTCGTAGGATTGTAACTGTCTACTGACACGGTGCTGAAATGGGCTCCGTAGGAGGGGGAGATGCAGGAATGTCGCAGGAAAATTGTGTTAAAAAGGGTTAAAATATATCCCCATCAAGGACAACAGCAGAGTAGCCTACAAAAAAAATAGACTGCAATTATATGAATGCTAAAGACATTAAAACACAATTGATTAGGCTTAAACCGACATATATCAGTCCTAATCCTGAATGCACTGTGCGTTTCACGGCATTTTCCCCCCTGAAATAATTCCTCTTCACACCTGTGAATAACCCGGGAGACGTCCATGATGAGGAATACAACGAAGCCCACCGTCTGGCCCGGTGAAACAATTTCTTTTGACGGCACAAACCAGCACAAACGTAGCACTAACGATTGGGACTATTTTGATGAGATTTGGGCGTGAACGGGGGGCTGGGTGACGTCACATGCCAGAAAATGCAATTTTGAATTACTCAAAATCCTTACCAGCACAAACGATAATTTTTACGGCACAAACCAGCACAAACCTAGCACAAACAAACAGCAGTGTCATTTTAATATTTTGAATGAGACGGGGGGCCAACTTCACACAGGTTCCTGTCACCCATAGCCCTCATTCCTCACTTTGACGTCTTACTTTCAATTCCTTGATTCCATATTGCTCTAAAAATCGAACATCAAAGTCGGATTCAAGTTCCGATAAAAATAAATCAGATTTCTCTTTTTTCGGAATCGTGATGGCTACCGAACTTTGAGACCTTTTTTTGAAGAATGATCGTCAACGCTTTCCAGACGTGACAAACAAAGTTGGTTTATACATTTTTTAACCCGCCCCCTTGCCTACTACTCCTCTGTGATTGGTTGAATCGGTCGACAACACAACAAAATGGATTGAAGAGTTTCGTTTTGGTGAAAACATACAAATTTCACAAGAATTCCCCAGATTTGAGATCCTCGGACACTAAGAATGTCAGGTAGGTCCTCATGGGAGTTGTTGTCCTTCCATAAGATTAGTTTGAAGTGAGAATACACTGAAACAAAATACAATGTTGTTCTTCAGTCAAGAATAACATTTTGCTGTAACACATGTTTAACTATTAACTGTCAAAAATATGCCTGTTTAACGGGTAACTGTTAAAAATATGCATGCTTAAAATGTGCCCTAAATACATAAACATAATCAAAAACATTGCACTGAATAGATCATGAAAAAAAAAGTTTTTTTTTCAACACTGTCTCACTCCCTATTCGTCAAAAGTCTGACGCATGGCCATGGATCCCTGGCGTCAAGTTCCAACGAAAGATGTTATACCTTTTGCGTTGTTTTTCAACGTGGGGGTCCGTCAGATAGACATGCATGTTAATCCCTCATCGTCGGATATAGACTAAAGGAAATGAATGTCTATCAACGGTGGAGTCGTGCAGTCACGTTATGCGACTATTGATTTGTTTGACATGATCTAAAAAAAAAAATCACAGACCAACAGAGCCATCTACCTTAGGTTACTTTGAACTTGCATAATTTTATTCCAACAAGTCCTCAAATTTGCTCCGTGCACAATATGGCGGCCGTTGACATTCTAATTCTGAGTGTGTGGGCCAGTACTTCCGGTCCAAACTTCTGGTGATCTGGCAGCTACAGCGAAACAGAGCGAGAGCGAGCTTGTTTGTTTACCAAAGACTTAGTTTACCAGAGAGATCATTTTTTTCAGTTACACAGAGTGTTTTTAGGATTTGAGGGAGGCGACTTGCCTTTCAAAGGGTGAGAACCTCAGGACTACATTGTTGTGTGTCATTGTGTACCGTTTCGTCACGGTACAACAAGAAAGTTAGCTTTCATTCATTCTTTCCCGTTGACGCTGCGGTACGGGCTGAGTGGAAGCAGGGAATCCGGAGGGATGGCTTCAACCCGACCAAAAACACCCGGGTCTGTAGTCGGCATTTTAAACAAACTGATTTTGATGTGACTACCAGGGGGCTGAGGAGGCTGGAGAAGGGAGCCGTACCCGTTTACTTTACGTGGAATGGGTACAAACTACCTGCGCCCAGACCGAGGTTCTGGGAACGGCCGAGAGTCCACCCCCCAGAGCCAGACTCGGACTCGGAGATGGAGACCGAAATGGCTCCAGATCATGACTACTGTGTTGTCCCTCAAACGGGAGCGAGGGCGAGTAATTTGGCCGAAGAGAACAAAGCTCTACGTCGCCAGATTAGGGAGCTTCAACAGCAGTTGGAACTTCTCAATCTTCGCCAGCGTTATGGGATGGAGCGTCTGTCTGCATCAGATGAGGACGTGCGCTTTTACACCGGGTTTGCCTCCTACAGCTGTTTCATGGCATTTTGGAGATTAATTGAACCTGCTGTGACCCACAAGATGATTCGCATAACCAGCGCCAAGACCGCCTCTGCCAGCATCAGACCAACGGTAGGTAATAAATGTGTTAACATTGCGTGCATGCTAAGAGTTGTAGGTTTGTAACACTGAAAATGGATAGGGTTAGGGTTAACTGTTTTATTTCATAACAAGTAAAAGCCAACCAGCTGATATTAGTATTATTTTCTGATTTATACTCTGTAATAACAATGGCAAGGATACTAAACAGAGGGTTTTGTTGTTATATCTCAACAGTATCTGAGACCCATTGACGAGTGTCTGCTGTTCCTGATGTAGCTGTCAGTGGGTTTGACCAGTGTCTGCTGTTCCTGATGTAGCTGTCAGTGGGTTTGACCAGTGTCTGCTGTTCCTGATGTAGCTGTCAGTGGGTTTGACCAGTGTCTGCTGTTCCTGATGTACCTGTCAGTGGGTTTGACCAGTGTCTGCTGTTCCTGATGTAGCTGTCAGTGGGTTTGACCAGTGTCTGCTGTTCCTGATGTAGCTGTCAGTGGGTTTGACCAGTGTCTGCTGTTCCTGATGTAGCTGTCAGTGGGTTTGACCAGTGTCTGCTGTTCCTGATGTAGCTGTCAGTGGGTTTGACCAGTGTCTGCTCTTCCTGATGTAGCTGTCAGTGGGTTTGACCAGTGTCTGCTATTCCTGATGTAGCTGTCAGTGGGTTTGACCGATGTCTGCTGTTCCTGATGTAGCTGTCAGTGGGTTTGACCGATGTCTGCTGTTCCTGATGTAGCTGTCAGTGGGTTTGACCAGTGTCTGCTGTTCCTGATGTAGCTGTCAGTGGGTTTGACCAGTGTCGGCTGTTCCTGATGTAGCTGTCTGTGGGTTTGACCAGTGTCTGCTGTTCCTGATGTAGCTGTCAGTGGGTTTGACCAGTGTCTGCTGTTCCTGATGTAGCTGTCAGTGGGTTTGACCAGTGTCTGCTGTTCCTGATGTAGCTGTCAGTGGGTTTGACCAGTGTCTGCTGTTCCTGATGTAGCTGTCAGTGGGTTTGACCAGTGTCTGCTGTTCCTGATGTAGCTGTCAGTGGGTTTGACCAGTGTCTGCTGTTCCTGATGTAGCTGTCAGTGGGTTTTCCTCTTAGGGACCTCGCAGAGAGGTTCAACATTCATCGCACTACTGCAGGTCGGATAATCTCTACATGGACCCATTTCCTGTACTGCATGCTGGGAAGCGAGCGCCTTTGGGTTCCTCCAGAGATAGTGAGGGCTCACCTGCCACCTGAGTTTGCAGCTTTTTCTGACACACAGTTGGTCTTTGATTGTTCGGAGATATTCTCTCAGACGCCATCCTCTCTGCTCCTTCAGAGTGAGGTTTTCTCGACCTACAAATCACACACTTTACAAGGCCACGGTGTGCATAGCACCCCACGGTGCTGTCACCTTCGTGTCTGGACTCCATGAGGGATCGCGAGATCTTCAAGCTGTCAGGGATTGTGAAGCTGTTGAAGCTTGTTATGGCGATCATGGTGGACAAAGGATTTGTTGTGGACAACCTTGTTCCTTGTAAGGTTTACCGGCCTAACTTCCTCAGCAACAAACAACATATTAGTCAGGAGGATGTTAGGCAGACACAGGTGATTGCACATCTGAGTGTGCATGTGGAGAGGTGTGTGAAGGAGGGTGAAGGAGAACAAACTGTTCGACAAGGTCGTACAACTGTCTATGTGCGGGAACATAGATGAGTTGTTCAGCGTGGCCTGCTTCCTGGTCCATTACCAGAATGGGCCGTTGGTGAAGGCATGGGCAACTCAGATGAATTAAAGATCTTGCTTCTTACACCAACATTATTTTTTGTCATTGTCATCATTACATTAGCTTTGGGTTTTTACTGACTTGAAATGAAAATGCACCAGAGATAGCACTAGATTATGTAAATTTAATCAGGAAAGAAACGCAGTGAAATGCAAAATTGGCAGTGATATTAAAATAAGGTGACAAATAGAATGTAGATAAAATAACGCTGAAACAAATCAGCCCTATATAGGATACAAATCTGTAACAATTAAAAAAATTTAAATGTGCAAAAAACAATAAATAGAGGTATACTGTACAGTAAATGGAATAAAATAATTAAGTTAAGGCAGTCTGTTATCTATTGTCTGTGTGCATGAGGTGGACAGCATGGTGACATTAGCTCAGGTTTGTAGGGATTTGTGAAACTGAACAATGAAATCTTAACACGATTGAACAATTATGACTTCATAATTTTATTATTTAATTAATTAAATACACTAACGGCTTTAAACATGTGTCATGCCTACGTTTTTTGTCCATTTCTTTTCAATGGGCCTGCGCCCACGTCACGTGACATCATAGCAACTCATGGTTGCTATGGTGGTTGTCATGGACCACCCCCTCTGCTCCAAACCATGGACATAATATCCAAACATGGCTCCAAACCACGTTAAAGAGGTTAAGGGCGGCAACTGAGCGGCCGTCAACTTTGCTGTTTTTGTCGTAAACTAGGGTCCGCTGGCAGGAATTATTCCAAGGAGTCCTTCAAAAGGCACCTTGGAATATGTTTCTATTTTCCGCACTTTAGAATATTAATTATTATGTTACTTTTTCAATGACCTTGACTCTTTTTTTATCGCTGTCTGGTGGCTTGTTACGTAGCGTCACTCTGAGAGATGCGCATGGACAGATTTTAGGGACACAGCCTTTGACCTATTTGTGAAAGCAAAACACAAAGCTCATTGATTTAACCAAGCAGGGTTATTTGAAACAATGAATTAAGTATCATGTGTGAGAGGTCATTCTTCCTCCTGAGTCTGCTTCCTATTCATGTCTAGTGTACCCCTGCTGTCCACAAGCACCCCCCCCCCCCCCATATGGACATTGGAGAATTGTTGCCACGTCCCATTGGTGGTGTCATATACCAACCCAGTCGCCAAGAAAAAACGTTGACGGTGTACGTTTCCATGAACACTGGATACGTAGCATTTCAACGTAAAATGGCGTGTTATACCTCCAGTATCCACGCATGCCGCTGTGGAGGCGGGTTTAGGGGTTTGGGTTTCACGGGTTTCGCGGCAAATTGTGTACACGATTGTTGAGGGGGGGGGGGGGAGGTAGACTATTGTTGACCGGGGAAGGGGGGGGGGGGAGACACGTTTGTTGAGGGGGGGGGAAACACGTTAGTTGAGGGGGGGGGGGGGGGGGCGGAGACACGTTTGTTGAGGGGGGGGGGGGACACATTTGCAGGGGGGGGAACACGTTTGTCGAGGGGGGGGGACACGTTTGTTGAGGGGGGGGACACGCTCGACAACGAGAGTTGGTTTTTATTGAACACTCGCCAACGAGAGTTGGTTTTTATTGAACGAGACTTCAACACGGAACAGCTGCACGAAACGATGGTCACGTCACTCTCGGTGACGGTGTCGACAACAATGAACACACGAACAATGAACATGTTAATAGAACAACACATTATAATTATTAATCCCATTAAACCCACTTAATCCTAACAACAAAACAAGTTTACAAAAGCCCCTTTTGTCAACTGACAACCCCAATTCCCAGAATCCCCCGCGGCTCCGGAACACGGCGTCCACAGCCGTGGTCGCCACAATATATATATTTTTTCATTTTACATTCCCCTCTGCCTTGGAGCAAAGCCTGACCCCGAAAACGTTTTCTTCTCCATTCGAAATGAATGGGGGAATAGCACCAACAGGGGGCCATACGTTCTCCTAGCTTTTGGTGAAATTGTTACGTAGCCTATATTAATCTTAATTATCTGAATGGGAAATGCAATATTTTAGGACCGATTCACCGTTAAACGTGTTTCTAATAACATTTCTAGCGAGAAATATACTTTTTACTTCCATAATCTCCGGTCAGTGATTGTGTCTGATCTTTAGTTTTATAGTTATTAGGAAGATTTTATCGGCTCGCTCGCATGTTTCAACGACGTCAGGTTGTTAGGGACGCTGCTTTCGCTAAACTAGCAGCTGACGTGTTTCCTGCGTTTGTGTTATTAAACCGTTACTTTATGTAACTTTTAATGATATCATCTTGTTAGAAACACGTATATCTGAGAGCCAACCCAGTCGCCAAAAGCATACGTTGACAGTGTACGTTTCGTGAACACTGGATTACGTCGCATTTCAACATAAAATAGTGTGTTATACACACACACGCACACACACGCACGCACAGACACACACAGACACACACACAGACACACACACACACACACACACACACACACACACACACACACACACACACACACACACACACACACACACACACACACACACACAAGCACACGGTGCATTTCGCTGCTATAACAACAACAAAAAAATATTCCCTCAAATATTATTACTTTCAAAACATTGGCCAAATGGCCAATGGCCAATAATATCATATTTATTTGGGATGCTTCTAGGACATTTTGGGTGGATTTTGAACGGTATGTGGGCAGCACGTTTTTTGCAGGACCTGGCAACCCTGCGCTGTTGCCCGAGGTGCTGAAATGCTCCGGAACAGATCTGGATCCACCATCCCCCCCCCCCCCCCTAAATAAAAACTATGGCAGAATAAAGAATAAAGAATAAATTCATGAATTATCATTCAATTCAATTCAATTCAATTTTATTTGTATAGCCCTTAATCACCCTTAAGGTACGGCCACACCAACCGCGTTACTCGCGTTAGGGGCGTTGAAAATCGGCATTTTTGCATAGGGAACCATTGGTCTAGGCGCGGTACACGCGTTGAAGCGTTGCGTTGGGGGCGTTAGACGCGGCAGTTGCACGTAATTACGCGCGTAAACGCAGTAACGCGCCCAACGCACCAACGCCCGGAGTTCAGAAAATTGAACTTTCAACGCTCCAACGCGTGACGCTTAGCCGCGGTAGCCAATCAGCGTGGAGCTTGACCCGACGTCACTGGCAGAGAGTAGTGAGCTTGCACAGAAGCATACGGCCGACATCTTTCTTTATTCTGGGTGGAAATAGTAACATAGTTACGCCATTAAATGCGTTTATGGAAACATTTCTAGCGAGAAATGTGCATTTTACTTTCATAATGTTCGCTCGGTGAATGTGAAGGATGTTTGGTTTGATGGTTATGACGAAGAGGGAACGCTCCGTTCACTTGCATGGACAGAGTCTCTGGTTGCTAAGCAACCTCAACGTCTTGGCGGACTATATCTCTGCTGATCAACACTGCGAATGCTGGAAACACACCAGACACCGCATGTGAAGTTATTTAACCCGATTATTGTTATTTATAACCGAGAATATTTAATCTAACCTGATCTAAGCTCTATCATGCACCCAAACACGGCGGCGGTTGGGTTATCTACCTCGGACTCCAGCGCAGCCACGGCCGACATCTTTCTTTATTCTGGGTGGAAATAGTTACATAGTTACGCCATTAAATGCGTTTATGGAAAAAAAAATTGCGAGAAATGTGCATTTTACTTTCATAATGTTCGCTCGGTGAATGTGAAGGGTGTTTGGTTTGATAGTTATGACGAAGAGGGAACGCTCCGTTCACTTGCATGGACATGGACTCATCTAGCTGCGTTGGCGCGTTGAAGCGAGGGAAGCGTTGGAAGCGTTGAACCACCACACACTGATCAAGCGTCAGGTTAGGCGCGGTACTCGCGTTATCCAACGAGAGTAACGCGGTTGGTGTGGCCGCACCATTACAGCCTCAAAGGGCTTAACAGGCCAAATATTTGTGACAACCCCCTTTACCCATGCCCCCACACGGGCAAGAAAAAACTCCCTTGAATCAGCAAGGAAGAAATCTTGAGAAGAAACGCAGTGTAGGGGAGCCCTTCTTCCAGGGATGGTCAGGAGTGCAATGGGTGCCACAATTGACATACAGGTAAATACATGCACATCATATTAAATTGGTGATGGGGTTCTGGCCGGTTATCCCTGAGGAGAGTCAAGGCATCCAGTCCAATACCCGCAACATGCTAGAACAGACAGAATAGTGAATTAGAACGGAAAAGTACATAGTGGGAATGTATAATGTAATAAGAAAAGCACAAGCAAACAGAGTAGTCTTCACTTCGCATCTGTCATTTTCACACTCCAAATGCAAGATTATAGAGGTGCGTTTTGAGCTTTCCTTTGAATAGCTCCACAGAGTCAGCTTCCCTGATCACTGATGGCAGCCTATTCCATAGGAAGGGGGCTCGATAGGCAAACACTCTCTGTCCAGCCGATTTCTTTTGAACCTTCGGCAATGAAAGAAGGCCCGCTCCCGAAGACCGGAGGGACCGAGAAGGACTATAAGGAATAATCAGGTCCTTCAGATACGATGGAGATAATCCATGCAAGGCTTTATAGGTTAGCAATAGCACCTTAAAGTCTGATCTGAAAGTTATTGGTAGCCAGTGCAGAGAGGCGAGAATAGGTGTAATATGATCAAACTTTCTCGTTCTGGTCAGCAGTCTAGCTGCCGCATTGTGTACCAGCTGTAGACTTTTTGTGGTAGAGTTCGGTAATCCCGAGAACAGTGCATTGCAATAGTCCAGTCTTGACGAAACAAATGCATGAATCAGTGTCTCTGCATCCACTGCAGATAACATTGGTCTGATTCTTGCAATGTTTCTCAGATGGAAAAAGGCAATTCTAGTTATACTTCTTATATGTTGGTCAATGCATAATTGAGGGTCAAACAGGACACCAAGATTTTTTGACGGACGCACTCTGTGGGATGGCGAAGCCATCCAACCACAGAGAGACATCCTCAAACTCTTCCCGGTCCCGCTTCGAGCCGATAACTATCAGCTCTGTCTTCCCAGAATTAAGCTGTAGGAAGTTTTGTGACATCCAGCCCTTCACAGCAGCCAGACAGGACTCAACCCTTTGAATCTGGGCCGAATCCCCGGAATCTACATGAATGTAGAGCTGGGTGTCATCCGCATAGCAATGGAAACTAATTCCGAAGCTGCGGATAACGTCGCCCAGGGGAAGCATGTAAATTGCAAAAAGTAATGGACCAAGAACCGACCCTTGTGGTACGCCGAAGCGTAATTAACAGTGCTTTGATTCTGCACCCTCATGAAACACAAATTGGGTTCTATCTGTGAGGTACGATTCAAGCCAACCAAGAGCCGTACCCCCGAAACCAACATAGTGCTCAAGACGGTGCAGAAGAGTGCTGTGGTTGATCGTATCAAACGCAGCGCTCAGATCCAATAGCACAAGCATTGTGCTTGTATTTTTATCCAAAGCTAAAAGGATGTCATTTACAACTCTTGTAATAGCAGTTTCAGTTGAGTGGAAATTCCTGAACCCCAACTGGAAAGGTTCAAAGAGATTGTTCCTCGTCAGATAATCAACGATTTGCTTTGCTACAATCCTTTCCTGTGCCTTGGACAGGAAGGGCAGATTCGATATAGGCCGATTGTTCCTGACTAATTCAGAATCTAGGCCAGGCTTTTTGAGTAGTGGTTTTAACACCGCAGCCTTGAAATTGGAGGGAACAATTCCTGTTGAAAATGAAAGATTCATAAGCGAGAGGATTGCAGGCCCCACCGTTGGAAGAAGTTCCTTAAGAACCCTGGAAGGGAGAGGATCCAACATACAAGTTGTTGGCTTTGATGCCTTTATCACCCTTTCAAGTTCCACCAAAGGAATTGCCTTGAACTCCAAGAGAGTTGCGTCAGAGTTCACCATCCTACTTGGCAGGACCCCATCCTGCCCCACAGGATGTGTAGGATTAGCCGCACGGCAAGCATCAATTTCCTCTCTAATTGATTGAATCTTATTCTCAAAGAAATCCATGAATTCACCTGCCACGATCGATGAGCCTACGGTCTGAGTTTGTTTCTGAGTAAGACTCCTCACCGTGTCAAAAAGAAACTTAGGATTGTTTCTATTCAAATTGATGATACTGGAAAAGTAGGCATTCCTGGCAATAGCCAGCGCACCCTTATAGGTGAGCAGACTGTTATGCCATGCAAGATGAAAGACCTCAAGTTTAGTCGAGCGCCATTTGCGTTCAAGGATCCTGCAGTTTCGCTTCAAAATGCGCGTTTCTGCATTAAACCAGGGGGCTGGTTTTTTCAATGTTCGTTTTTTAGTTACGTTCGGAGCAACTGAATCAATGGCAACAGACAAGGCAATGTTGAGGTCATCAGTAAGGCACTCCACAGAACCACTATAGTTACAGAGAGGTTCAAGTGAACCAGATAACTTATCTGCCATAGCTGTAATGGTTGCAGGTGTGATGCGGCGACAGCTGAAAGTAGCTTGCTGATCATCGCAGGGGCAGGATACCACCACCTGGAAAGTGAGCAAAAAGTGGTCTGATAAAGCTGAGGTGTAGGAAGAGACCACTAGCTGTGAAATGTCTACACCACGGGTCAGAACGAGATCCAGCGTTTTTCCACCGATGTGGGTTGGGTGCTGGACGAGCTGTTTGAAGCCAAGCGTATCTGTAATGGACAGAAAAGCCCTTGCGAGGGCATCAGACGGATTATTCACATGAATGTTGAAATCCCCAATAAGCAAAATATTGTCTGAGTATGTAGCCAGATCAGCTGCAAAGTCAGAAAACTCATCAACAAAAACTGAATACGGTCCTGGGGGACGGTATACTACAGCTAAAACGAAAGAGTCTGGAACTCGTTTCGCTTCTCGGGGAGCTGAGGTGCAGAGCGCTAGCACCTCAAAGGATCTGAAAATATATCTATCCTTTGGCTTTAAATTAAGCTTGGAATTAGATATCAGGGCTACTCCACCACCTTTCTTAACTACTCTAGATACGTAATGGGGTGGAGTAGCTTCGTTTAGGGCTAGAAACTCATCTGGTTTTAACCAGGTTTCACAAAGCCCCAGTATGTCGATCTTTTTATCAATAATTAGATCATGGACCAAGAGCGCCTTCGTTGAAAGCGACCTTATGTTCATGAACCCTATTCTGAGTGCTTCCTTTTTATTATTTTCAGAGGGAGTCCGGTTAACATCAGCTCTGAAGCGGTCAAGGGGATGCCGCGGTTTCGACACACTGATTGCGGCCCTCGCCTGCGGGATTGACACCTCGAGACAGCGCGAGGCCGCACCACCGTACATATAGGTACAGCGTTATTTTCAGAGGGAGTCTGGTTAACACTCAGCTCTGAGGCGATCAATGGGATCGCGAGAATTCGACATACTGGTCGCGGCCCTCGCCTGCGGGTTTTACACCTCGAGACAGTGCGAGGCCGCACCACCGTACATATAGGTACAGTGTTAATTTCAGGGGGAGTCCGGTTAGTTGTTAGTATTTGATTTGACGTGCGGTTTATCATGCGATTTGCCATGCGATTTTGCACGCCTGTACTAGGTACAGCGTTAATTTCAGAGGGAGTGCGGTTAACACTCAGCTCTGTCATGCGATTTAACATGTGATTTACCATGCGATTTTGCACGACCGTACATATAGGTACAGCGTTAATTTCAGAGGGAGTGTGGTTAACACTCTGCTCTGTCATGCGATTTACCATGCGATTTGACATGCGATTTGACATGCGATTTGACATGCGGTTTTGCACCACCGTACATATAGGTACAGCGTTAATTGCAGAGGGAGTCCGGTTAACACTCAGCTCTGAAACAATTGGTGCAATAGATCCTGGTTCAGCTAACCCATCTGCTGTTCTAGACTCTGTTCTAGACTCTGCAACGTCGACTATCATGTTGCTAGCAGGTTTGCTAAACTCCTGCAGCCCAGCGTGCTGTGAGTGGATGAGTCACGCCTGAAAAATTAGCATATTTGAAGCACCTCCTCAAAAAAAGAAAATAATAAATTAATAAAAAGAACCGTGCTCCAAAGAACGAAATGTAAACCAATGCATTCTGAATGGGAGTGTTTCTCCGATTTTTCCATGCTACACAGAACGAAATGTAAATAAAGACTTCATGGTCATAATAATTTAAATATCATTAATCTCCTGAGTGTGTTGGGTGGTATTCTATTTCTTTCAACGGGGCTGCATCCAGTCACTTGACCGTCATGGTTGCTATGGTGGTTGCTATCAACCGCCCCCTCTAATCCTTACATGGCTCTAAAAACCACGCGGCAAAGGAGCTGCCGTATATTGTGTTGTTTTTGTCGTAAACTAGGATCCGACGGGTAAAAAATAGACAGATATTCCGAGGTATCCTTAAAAGGCAGCTTGGATGTTTTTATTTTCTGCAGTTTAGACTTCTTCTCTAACCTATTTTTGAAAGCAAAACAACAAGCTCATTGATTTAACAAGGCAGGGTTATTTGAAACAATTTATTAAATAAATATTTGTGAGAGGTCATTCCTTCTCCTGAGTTTGCTTCCTATTTATGTCTAGTGTACAACCCTACTGTCCACAAGCATCACCCCCCCACCCCTCCCCATATGGATTTGGAGAATTGTTGCCACGTCCCAGTGGTGGAGGTATCATATATATGAAAGAGGATATTCAATTATACTACAATAATCAATTAGGAGGCCGAAGCCCTAAAGGAAGTGATGCAATAGGTGACTGAGTCGACAACATTTAAGTAAGCTGGGGTCTCTTATATATCAAAGGGGGTCTCAAAGGACGCATACGCTTCAACCTGTGGCTCCAGCCCTACAGGAAATGACTGTAAGCCACAAATGTACACCTCCATCCCGCAAAAAATGGGGCCTAGTAAAAACTAACCTCTGTCTTATGTACATTGACTGTACTGTTGGAGGTCACGCCCCTTTTCTGGCCTTTTCGAGATAGCTAGGGCTGCTAAAATGTTTACACACATTTCCCGGGGCCCCGAGAACGACATATCCAAGATTTGTAGTTCTAGCCCATAGAGAAAAAAGTTTTCCCAAATGGACTGTCATTTGGACAAAGCCCCTCAGAAGTGTTGCCGGCAAGATCTAATGGTTCAGAATGTGGTGGAAAAACAGTTTTTGAGATAGGAAGGGCCTACCGCCCTGAAATTTGAAAACCATATTCTAGGGCCTAACTGGGACCCCCGCACCGAAACTTGGCCCGGTCGGACCCCGAGTGCAGGAAGGGGGGGCCTGGACCTTCATAATCTTTGCTCGGTGAATGTAGAGGATGTTTGGTCGGATGTTATGACGAAGAATCATAATGTGAATGGGAATATTCTATAAATGTCTTGATATCATCTTTCGTCTCAACACTTCTGCTGCAGCCGCTTAAAGTCTCACTCCGAGAACCTTAAAATATGAATCAATCCATTAGAAGTATGAAAATATCTTCCCGGTCAAACAAGGTGTCCTTTGACATCTACGTTTCGAGGCGATTGCATCAGTGCCACATATGATCATATTTGAATATGTTTCGGGGTAGTAATTAGCTGTCGATTTTGGAGGCCTTTATCAATAATGACCAGCTATAGATTTGCTTCCCGATGGAGATTTTTGACCAATTACATGTTATTTAGCATCTACACGTTAAGCTGAGTCCAATGAGATCAAGCTCGCCCTCTTGCTACACCAAGATCATGTCCTAGACCTAGGTGTACCATGTAAAATACATGTTACCATTTGCTAGAGCGTCATGCTCGGTGTCATTGGACTCAGCTCAACATGTAGATGCTAAATAACATGTAATTTGTCACAAATTTCTATCGGGAAGCAAATCAATAGCTGCTCATTATTGATTAAGGCCTCCAATTTCGACAGCTAATAACTACCATTAAACATGTTCGAATAAGCTCATGTGTGGCACCGTTGCAATCGCCTGGAAGCGTAGATGTTGAAGGACACCTTGTTCGCCCTCTTACGCCACCGGGAAGATATTTACATGCTTCTGATTGACCAGAGCTGCTAGTTTAGCGAAAGCAGCGTCCCTAACAACCTGACGTCGTTGAAACATGCGAGCGAGCCGATAAAATCTTCCTGATAACTATAAAACTAAAGATCAGACACAATCACTGACTGGAGATTATGCAAGTAAAAAGTATATTTCTCGCTAGAAATGTTATTAGAAACACGTTTAACGGTGAATCGGTCCTAAAATATTGCATTTCCCATTCAGATAATAAAGATTAATAAAGATCATACACATTCACTGACTGAAGATTATGTAAGGAAAATGTACATTTCTCGCTAGAAATGTCATTAGAAACGCGTTTAATGGTGTATCTGTCCTAAAATATTGCATTTCCCATTCAGATAATAAAGATTAATATAGGCTATGTAACAATTTCACCAAATGCTAGGAGAACGTATGGCCCCCTGTTGGTGCTATTCCCCCATTCATTTCGAATGGAGAAGAAAACGTTTTCGGGGTCAGGCTTTGCTCCAAGGCAGAGGGGAATGTAAAATGAAAAAATATATATATTGTGGCGACCACGGCTGTGGACGCCGTGTTCCGGAGCCGCGGGGGATTCTGGGAATTGGGGTTGTCAGTTGACAAAAGGGGCTTTTGTTAACTTGTTTTTTTGTTAGGATTAAGTGGGTTTAATGGGTTCGGGATGTTATGTGGTTGTGTGTTGTTCTATTAACATGTTCATTGTTTGTGTGTTCATTGTTGTCGACACCGTCACCGAGAGTGATGTGACCATCGTTTCGTGCAGCTGTTCCGTGTTGAAGTCTCGTTCAATAAAAACCAACTCTCGTTGGCGAGCGTTCAATTAAAAAACCAACTCTCGTTGGCGAGCGTTCAATTAGAAAACCAACTCTCGTTGTCGAGCGTGTCCCCCCCCTCAACAAACGTGTCCCCCCCCCCCCCCCTCGACAAACGTGTTCCCCCCCCCCCTCAATAAACGTGTCTCCCCCCCCCCCCTCCCTGGTCAACAACAGTCTACGCCCCCCCCCCCCCCCCCTCAACAATCGTGTCCACAATTTGCCGCGAAACCCGTGAAACCCAAACCCCGAAACCCGCCTCCACAGCGGCACGCGTGGATACTGTAGGTATAACACTCTATTTTACGTTGAAATGCTACATATCCAGTGTTCATGGAAACGTTTTTTCTTGGCGACTGGGTTGCATATACAGAGTGGCAAAGTCATGTTCCTTCCGGTAGAGCCCATTGGACCCATGAGATCGAAAAATATGAATGGGTTTCAATGGAGAAAAAGTAATTATCTTCTGGTCCCAGTCTTTATATTCCCCGGATTACCTATAATGTCTCGCTGCGGCTTGTAAGACATGGACATCCAACGTCCAAGTGCTGTCACGTGATTCCACTTGCCACCCCCACTGACGTCACTTGCTAATGACTGAAACAACCTAATTGTGATTGCAAAAACATGCGTTTGTGAAATGAGTTTTTGATGGGTCCACTCCTTAAGCCAGGGGTGTTTCTAGGTTTCATAAACATCCGGGGCTTAGCCCAGACGGAAAATGAAAATGCCAAAAGTATTGCTTTATTTTGCACGATTTTTTTTTCATAATGCTTCACCTAAATAAACAAAATGCGCAGTTTATTAAAGCTTAAAATAGCTACCTGACTGCTGTGCTGCTTATCTCCAAATGTCTAAAGTTCCATTCAAGTTATTTCAGAGTAAAATTAATACAAGTGAGACAGACCTTACACACACACATCTGACTGGGGATAGGAGAGGTTAATTCACTTGAGGTGGTAAAAAGGTCATGTTTTTAAACTGTTTATTCTCTTGCCAGAAGGACTATCTAGACTAGGCTAGTACTTATAAATAATTATAAATATTTTTACTTTTATTTATTCTTTTAACCCAAAAATTATATTCAGGGCTAATTAAACACACGGTCTGTGATTAGGACGTCTGGGTTCAGGGCCTGCGTTCAGGGCCTAATCGACCAGGTAAACACACGTCCTGCCGTCCTCCGAGCTCCAGGAAACGCACCAAGTTCCAGGTGGTTAATATTTAGCTCAGACCTCATTCACTCAATACATTCATGATCCAAAATCTGACCGCAGCTGACCTCAGATCTGGTGAACTGGGCTTTTATTTCACTTAATTTGTTTCGACCAATCCTGTAATCATGTATATTAAATGTATGGCAGGAGTTTAGCTTGAAATTTAAACTTGGGGTAATTCCGGTGTAATATGGATTTGGGATATGTTTTGTATGATAACGAGTTGAAACTTTAGTTTTGGAGCACAAAAACCGCATATAGACTCTTTCTTCAGTTGGCTGTTTTTAGCCGATTCTACCAAAACGCTACAAACTTGGAACAATGGGGGCAGTGGTTATGGTAAAAACTAAATCACTATTTTAAACCATTTAAAAGGCTAAAAGTAGCCCGACACTTCTTTGGTAGTATAATAAGGGTCTTAACATATAAAACGAGGCATTGAGAACTTTGTTAGTGTACAGATTGTTTATTAAAAAGGAAATTTTATACACACAATACCATCAGTAGATCACCCGTCGACACCATTTTGTTTTTAAGACTCGATAAGTAGATTGGCGACCAGAGTTTGCGTGTTGCTGACGGATGTCACAATCTCTGTGTTCGTCAATCTACCTGTCGAGTTTTAAACACGAGGGCGTCGACGGGTGATCTACTGATGGTATTGTGTGTATAAAATGTCCTTTTTAATAAACAATCTGTACACTTACAAAGTTATCAAAGCCTCGTTTTATATGTTAAGACCCTTATTATACTACTAAAGTAGTGTCGGACAACTTTTAGCCTTTTAAGTGGTTTAAAATAACGATTTAGTTTTGAACACATGCCCCTGTTGTTCCAAGTTTATAGCGTTTTTGTAGAATCGGCTAAAAACAGCCAACTGAAGTATGCGTCTATATGCGTTTTTTGTGCTCCAAAACGAACGTTCCAACTCGTTATCATACATAACATATCCAAAATCCATTTTACACTGGATTTGTCCTTTAAGCGCTGAATGCCAAGGTCAATTCCTGTGTGTCCATTGAAGCGTTTGGCGGATAAAAGCGACTCTGATTCTGATCCAACCATCGGATGTGCCCACGCAGACTCCTCTCCTCAGATCTGACCGGGTTACTCCTCTCCCCAGATCTGACCGGGTTACTCCTCTCCTCAGATCTGACCGGGTTACTCCTCTCCCCAGATCTGACCGGGTTACTCCTCTCCCCAGATCTGACCGGGTTACTCCTCTCCCCAGATCTGACCGGGTTACTCCTCTGCCCAGATCTGACCGGGTTACTCCTCTCCTCAGATCTGACCGGGTTCAACCCGTTCCCGCCGGGGGGTTGGTTCGGACCAACAAAACACCAGCCTCTTTAGTTTTAATATAGTATGTTAATATTTTGAATGAATATAAATGAAAAGTTATTCGTATTCACACGGAAAGTCAGCTGTACCCTACATATAAACAATCAGTGGCTTAAAAAAGATTGTATGAGATTGCCGTTTCTCAATTTTCCTATACAGCCTATTATTATATTATTGGAGAGTAGGCTATTGATATAAGAATTACGAACGATCGAGAATAGAATAGAAACACACACACACACACACACACACACACACACACACACACACACACACACACACACACACACACACACACACACACACACACACACACACACACACACACACACACAACAGAGTCAGGGTGTAGTGTCCTGTAGCTCTAGCTATCTGGAGACGCAGCGTTAAGGAGGAGGAAACGATCAGAAGATGAATCAGTTTGTTTGTTCCTATAACTGTATCAGACTAATTATAAAGGGTAATGAAGGTTTAAAGCCTCATACATGAGTTGCGTTTCCCTGGGTCGTTAAACTAGTTAGGTTACGCCCTCGTTCTGTTCGCTTTGCATTGATGGAAGTGAGTAGGGGGAGAGGTAAAGTAGAGCCTTCAGATTGGACGGTTTGACTTACTTAGTTACCGTCATGTTTTGTATATATATTTTTTACCAATATTGTTTTATAGGGACAAACATTATCAAATTTCTCCTACAGGGGATTGATGAAGTTCTATCTATTGAACAGAAATAAACACTTATGAAACACTTAAGAAATACTTTACACACTTTACCACGGCATTGGCATACTGAATGCCACAGATATATTTTAAGCATTGTACTGAATGCCACGTAAATATATAATTATGTTTTTTGCACGATTGCAACGTTTAAAAGTTCAGGGAAAAGTATATGCCTCTACTGGGGTTGCTTAAGCCAATAGCCTTTTGAGGCAGTGTTGTTTCTGAATATAAGTGTTAAGGGCCAATAATGCTTACTATCATACATTAGTCACCGTGTCTGTGGACACATTTGTATGCAGTCACATGTTAATAGCCCCCCCCCCCCCCCCCCCCCGCCGACAAAATCTCAATCTGAACTCAGTTCAAAACTTGACAGCCCTGGTACTTAGCATGGTGTAGCATCTTATCCTAGCTCTCTGTGTTGTCTACGGGGAATGGGTTAACCTAGCCATGGTTAGTGCTTGGTACTTGGTTCTATGAACATCCTTACTGTACCCACAGAGGTATATTGTTGTCTCTCTTTCTCTCCTTTTCACCCCTTAGAGACCTGGGACCGAAGACTGGGTCCAGGTCAGGGGGCAGGACCCCTCAGAGACCTGGGACTGAAGACTGGGTCCAGGTCAGGGGGCAGGACCCCTCAGAGACCTGGGACTGAAGACTGGGTCCAGGTCAGGGGTCAGGACCCCTTAGAGAGCTGGGACTGAAGACTGGGTCCAGGTCAGGGGTCAGGACCCCTTAGAGACCTGGGACTGAAGACTGGGTCCAGGTCAGGACCCCTCAGAGACCTGGGACTGAAGACTGGGTCCGGGTCAGGGGTCAGGACCCCTTAGAGAGCTGGGACTGAAGACTGGGTCCAGGTCAGGGGCAGGACCCCTTAGAGACCTGGGACTGAAGACTGAGTCCAGGTCAGGACCCCTCAGAGACCTGGGACTGAAGACTGGGCCCAGGTCAGGACCCCTTAGAGACCTGGGACTGAAGACAGGGTCCAGGTCAGGGGCAGGACCCCTTAGAGACCTGGGACTGAAGACTGGGTCCAGGTCAGGGGCAGGACCCCTTAGAGACCTGGGACTGAAGACTGAGTCCAGGTCAGGACCCCTCAGAGACCTGGGACTGAAGACTGGGCCCAGGTCAGGACCCCTTAGAGACCTGGGACTGAAGACAGGGTCCAGGTAAGGGGCAGGACCCCTTAGAGACCTGGGACTGGAGACTGGGTCCAGGTCAGGGGGCAGGACCCCTTGGAGACCTGCTGGGACCCAAGGAGCTGGAGGGGCATTCCAGATGTGCTGCTAGGACAACCAACAGAAGGCTCTGGAGAAACATCTGCTCAGCTTGAAGGAGTTGAACTGAAGAAAGGGGAAGAACAATCGGCTGAACTAACACATTCTCACTCCGAGCACGTCGATTTTTGACGAACGGTCAGTGACTTTGTGCTTCTTTTTTCGACACATTGGATTTTTCAACTCGTTACAATGTAATCCCTCCATGGCAATATATGAAGCTATGAGCATTCATCCCATTGGCTAACGGGGGACCCGATGGCTGCACATAGAGACGCTATGAGCATTCATCCCATTGGCTAACGGGGGACACGATGGCTGCACATAGAGACGCTAGGGTCAGAACAGTCTCAATAATGAATGCACAGAGTAGGATCCACAAATGTATTTTGTGATTTATATATAAATTACTCTCTTCTCACAAATGCATTTCAATGCACACAAATGGATATCGGTATGTATAAATGTAATATTTATTAATAAAGAAAAAACACATTTCTGATACACACACGAATGTACCTTGTTTTAAATAAATGTAATACACCCGAACCACACTTACAAATTGGTGTAAGTGGATTTTCAACAGTCAATTAGGCTACAGATAATTTATTGTATTATTATATAACGATAATTGAATAAAAGCTACATGGTCTAAATATTAGAGGCTAACTAGATAATTGTATATTTATATATATAATATATATATATATTAATATTAAATAAATTCAATTTTAAACCAATGCATTTCAATGGGGAGATTGTTTTCGACTTCAGAAGGGCTGCGCAGTGCACGCTCTCGCCCCCCATATCGTTCTATTTCCCACAGTTTAGACTTGTAATTAATACTTTTCTTTTGTGTTCAACGTGACTCCTTTAAAAAAATGTATCACTGTCAGGTGGCTAGTAGGCCGAGGCTATAACGTCACTCTCATAATGTATGTTATCACAGCCAAAAGCTGTGTGCGCCTCCAGACGATATTATGAATCTAAATAAATAAAATAAATAGTAATAGCATATCGAAATAGTATTTGTGAGGGGGGGAGAGGGAGAGGGAGACGGGAGGGAGAGGGAGAAGGGGAGAGAAAGAGAGAGAGAGAGAGAGAGAGAGAGAGAGAGAGAGAGAGAGAGAGAGAGAGAGGGAGAGTGAGAGAGACAGAGAGAGACAGAGAGAGAGAGAAAGAGAGCAGAGAGAGAAAGAGAGACAGAGAGAGAAAGAGAGACAGAGAGAGAGAGAGACACAGAGAGAGAGAGAGAGAGAGAGAGAGAGAGAGAGAGAGAGAGAGAGAGAGATTTTTTTTTTGATTTTGAAAAAAACTTTATTCAACGTTTCTTTCAACAATTAACCTTTTAACACAGACAACAAAGACTTTAGGTTAGACAGCAATAAATAATAAATAACTAAATAAACACACTCAATAAAACTTAGTTAAAAAAACAACAACAACGCATTCACAGTGCAAAGTGACTCGTTCAAGCTGACGTTATGAGAGACAGCAGGCACACTGCTTTATATACCCTCTTCATCTTCAACATTGCTTAGCTCTTTTGCTAGTCTCTGCCCAATTTTTTTCAATCTGTAATACTCCTTCTCAGTGAAACCTCCCTCCCCTCTGATGTTCATCTGAGATTTTACAGATAGCAACAGCATTTTTTTGTCTGCAAAATGTTTATCATACTGGACATTCTTCATATTTTTTGTTCTTTTCAAGAACACCTGTATACTATGTACTGAGTACATCCCATCCAGCTGTGAAGCAGAAACCAGTGGTGAGTCAGTGAGGGGCTGGCTGTCTGTTACACAGTCCACCATCTCCTCCTCCTCCTCACTGGACTCTGTCTCTTCACCACTAGAATCTGTCTGCACCTCCTTCTCCTCCCCATCTGCTGTTTTCTTGGCTTTAGAGCCACAGGTTTTACTGGTCTGTTTCCTTTTAAGAAGGGGAGCCTTACACCTACTGTCTTCCTCCTCCATCAACCCACCCTCACTGTCACTCTGCTCTACTGCAGCAGAGCTGGGCCCAGCCTCTACACTATCTGCTGGTTCTGTAACATTGTCCCCCTTCTCCTGAACAACACACTCATTCTTTTTTCCATTGTCAACACATAATAGAAAAGCCTTTTCTGGATTTTCCCCACACTGCTTTGCAGTTACAACATTTTCTTCTGTGATCTCAATGCTTGCAGCCCGCTGTCTTACAGCGTCCACATCTTTGGAGGGGCCTGCTGTCGCCTCAGTAGGCTCAGGCCGATTTTTGGGGGCTATTTCCGGGCAAGCTCTGACTAAATGCCCTTCTTTCCCGCAGCCAAAACACTTCAGAGTTCCAGAATTTACAAACACAGCATAGTCAAAATCATCCACCCTTAATTGAAAAACTAAACTCAGTTCACTGTCCTTCTTGTTCAGAATCATGTGCACTTGCCGTCTATGTGACACGACATGCCGCAGCAGGGGAGACTTGCAGCCTGACGGCAGCTTCCTGATTGGAGACATTATTTTCCCGTGCCTCGATAGTTCCCGAACCAGAACCTCGTCGCCAATGAACTGAGGGATGTTAGAAATAGTAATCGTCGCTGCCGGCGTTGTAAGCGGAGACACGGACACAAACAAATCATTCACAACGATCCCAGATTCCACCACTTGGTATGCCTTGGCCACGCTGTCCACAAAAATAACGACCCCTCCGTTCATCCGGGCCGCGGACTTGATGCTGCTGTGCCCGACAACGTCTGCCACTGCCAGACTGCAGTCCTCCACTGAACACGGGAAGGTGGTGGAGATCTTGAAGCCATGCTTGCGGCTGAGCCCCTCGAACACCGCCATACTCTAGGCGCACCGACCAGCGGCCGCTGGTCGATCGCGAAAAAACACCCCAAAGTAGCACCAAAAACCACCAAACACCTCGAAAAACCTTCACCCAACCA
>NC_079418.1:574857-669857 GCF_026213295.1 Gadus chalcogrammus | reverse complement strand
CATAAAATCTGGTTTAAATCAGGTCGTAAATCAGGATTATGACAAAAATGATGATATAAGACCAAAACTGGAGAGAGAGAGAGACTATGTGTGTGTGCGTATGTTTTTTTTTTCTGTGTGTGTATGTGTAGGTGTGTGTGTGCGTGCCTGTGCGTGTGTGTTTGTGTGTGCGCCGGGGCGGAGGGGGCTGCACTTTTTTTTTTTACGACACTGAGTCTGCCCCCCGCTACATCTGAGGGATCACTGCGGCCCCGGGGACCCGCGCCCGTTTTTATTTTCTACAACCGACACAGAGAGGCTGAGGACCCCCACCCCCACCCTACCCTCACCCCCAGGAGGAGGTCCTCCTGGGTGAAGGAGGAGCAGAAGGTGTGGAGGTGTGTCAGTGTGTCTGAGGACCCTCCTCCACCTGGGGACACTCTGTAGAAGGACAGAGAGCCAGCAGGCCGGTCCAGATACACTCCTACTCTGGTGGAGCCAGCGGGGCGGAGAGGGAGGTCTGTCTCTGTACCGTTGTACCGGGCAGAGTAACGACCATCATCATAACAATAAAGACTCCAGGACTTGTTGTTCAGTCCAAGCCTGCTGTCACCACCCCCTCCTCTCCTTGTTATTCCTCTGTATGTCACTCCTATCTCAACCCCTCCTTCCCACTCTACCTCCCAGTAACAGCGGCCAGTCAGAGCCTCTCTACCCAACACCTGGGGCCAGGAGTCAAATCTGTCTGGGTGATTTGGATACGACTGGTCCTCTCCAACCCGCCTCACCTTCCTGTTGTCCTCAGACAGAGAGAGTTGTCTGTGGGCCGTGTTGGGGTCCAGTGTGAGTTCACAGGCATCTGAGGGAGAACCAGACATGATGAGCTGCTGAACCGCTCTTCGTCATCATCATCATCATCATCATCATCATCATCATCATCATCATCATCATCATCATCATCACTAGTACTGTTCTCCTGCGCTCTGTGTACATATACATAGATATGAACACATACATACATATACATATGTACACATACATAGATACACACTCCTCAACAATAACGTTATGAAACAACAATATTATGAAAACATCAACAACAGTGTTATAAATACACTCATTCATCACTAGTACTGTTCTCCTGAACATGACATGTGGGGGGGGGGGTCATGTGATGATAGTTACACTATTGCTACATCAGCAACAAAAATCTCTCCTTGGATCCAGGACTTACCAAAGACAAGCAGCTCAGCGCTGTGATTGGCCGTGCCAGCGCTGTTGCTCGCCATGCAGCAGACCGTGTTCACGCCGTACCTCCCACCTCTGACGAAGAGGAACCCCCTCTCCACCCAGGCCTCTGATTGGTTGACTGTGCTGTTCCTCTCCAGGGGCCTGCCGTTGTGGAGCCACTCTACTGTGGGCTCCGGTGTGCCGCCGGCGTGGCAGGTGTAGCGGGCCGTTTGGCCCACGGGCAACACGTGGGTAGAGGAATGGAACTCTGTGATGCTGGGGGCCTCCTCCTCCTCCTCCTCCGTGGGCATCACTGAACCTGAAGAAACCAGGAGGAGAGGAGTGAACGTCTACAACACGGATCTAGAGATGCAGCGTCAGACACTCCCTTCACTCTCTCCTAACACCTGTCCACTAGAGGGCGACCCAGGGGATTCACACCCAGTATTCTGGCCTGCCTTTTCAAACATGATTGAATAACACAGCATTGTCTACAAAGATTTCCCAGGGAGATTAACGAGTCAGGGGCAGAGCTTGCAGAGAAGAAAGCAAAACCTTTAACCAGCTCCAATTGAACCCAACGAAAGCAATCGCAGAAAAATATGCTACGTAAACACTAGAGATGTGCAGACAGAGTAAGAGTTTATCGTTTCATATTTTAAACTGTTTAAAATATGCAATGGATTTGTGGTTAATTAAATGTAACTTCTTACTGTCAGCTATTTCTTGTATGCATCCTAATTATCTCTTACAAGTTTTGTATTGCATATCTTTTAAAGCGATTATAACCTGTCCTAAAAGGTCATTTAATAACTCTCATAACTTCTATAAAACCCTCATTAGGGTTTTATAGAAAACTCTAATGAGTTTAATATTAATTAGTATTAATACAAATTAATATTAATACAAATTCTTATAACAATTACAATTATTATGAGTATTTACATTTACATTTAGGGCATTTAGCAGACGCTTTTATCAAAGGAACTTACAATAAGTACATTTGTCATAAGAAGTGAAACAATATATCGCTGTCGGTACAGTAAAGATGTTCATAGCACCAAGTGCAAGTTCTAACAATCGCCAGTCTAACCCATTCCCTGTGTATAGCAGTGATTGCAGCTATTACAGATGCTTCACAATTAAGTACTTTGAATATGTGCAATGTAGATTAAGTGCGTACAAAAGTGTGTACATTAAGTGCCACGACGTACAACATACAATGGTAGCCGGAAGGGACTGGATGGCATTATCATTTTACTATAAGAACAAACTATTATTGTTTTTATTATTATTATTATTATTATTATTATTATTATTATTATTAATAATAATAATAATAATAATAATAGTAGTATCAATAATAATATTAGAATTTTTACTTCTATTGTTATTTTTATCAGGATGATATGATTTAGACTCACTGAACTGCAGGGAGATCAAGAGAATACTCAGCAGTCCGAATATCAGCAAGACAATGTTGCAGGACTTTAGGGCTGTTCAGGAATAGGACACACACACACACACACACACACACACACACACACACACACACACACACACACACACACACACACACACACAGTTATGTACACAGGGATATATTCATACTGCATGGCTGTCATTCACAGTCCAGACAGTCTTCCTACGGTCTGCAGAATCCCTCCCCATCTAGAAGAAACATCAGAAGTACTGTAGCTCTCGTGTTGAATTATGAACACACTTAAGCAGAACAACTGGTCTCCAGCATACTTGTTATTATTCCCTGATTATTGACATGTACACACATACAGTTACACAGTAATACATTCATAAACACAGTTATACAGTAATACATAAACATAATACATGAAAGTATTTCTTTGACTGGTTTATTTCTTTTAAATGCTCTAAAAAGGTCACCTACCAAATCTTCTGTGGCTGGTCTTCCTCGGGTCCAAAGACTTGTCCTCAGGTTCCATAGTGAGTCCAGGGTCCGGTTCAGAGACAGTGTCCATGGCTCCTCTCTGACAGCTTCCAGGGCTTCTTCTCTCAGCCTTCAGCCCTGCTATATTAGCTTGAAAAACGGTGTCACATGTTTTAATACTGACCAATCATTGGCTTGCAATGATTGGTCAACACAAACACAAACACAAACACACACACCACACACACACATACTGAATGTCAGAAGATTATTAGTCTTGTATGCACTTTAGACTTCATACAAGGCTTTGCTTATTTATACAAGGCTTTATTTATTTAAGCTTTATTTGTCTGAATAAATGCCTTGCTTAAACGTAACTGATTTGTGCCTTGTGAAAATATTCTCATTGGTTTTGCTTGAAGAATACAGCATTCTGGGGTTTGATTCTTGATTACTTTACCTGTCACAGCAGCAACCATTAAAATAACGTTCATGTAATGTCTTTGCAGCAAAAAAATGTAAGTTGTTCAGTGCCTGTCGTTGCTGGACTCTAATTGACATCATTTATTAATTCATCTATTTCACAGCAGTTAGCTGCCCACTGTAGTTGCCCAAACCACTGTCTGGAACAGAGCTCTACTGGTTACAAACCACTGTCTGGACCGGAGCTCTACTGGTAACAAACCACTGTCTGGACCAGAGCTCTACTGGTAACAAACCACTGTCTGGACCAGAGCTCTACTGGTAAAAAAACACTGTCTGGAGCAGAGCTCTACTGGTAACAAACCACTGTCTGGACCAGAGCTCTACTGGTAACAAACCACTGTCTGGACCAGAGCTCTATTGGTAACAAACCACTGTCTGGACCAGAGCTCTACTGGTAACAAACCACTGTCTGGACCAGAGCTCTGACTTGACTTATAGGTTAAAGTTAACTAGTTGATGCTATAGTTAGAGTCAAACACTGCCTGTTGTATGAATGGGTTCCACGATCACAGACAGTGCTATTGTTGTCAATTGTTTGCAGACATGGTGATTGTCTCAGTAGAAGTGATGGTCATTATGCTCATGCATGTCACCTCTTTATGTTAACCCATATGTGTGGTATGGGGATTTTTTTTATTTGATCAGGCATGGCTCATCTCACACATGTAGCAAATGTCGCATATAATGTCTCTTTTAAATCAGTTGAATTAATAAGTTCACAAGTTGATTTTAATCACTGAGTACCTCACTGATCTACATTTGATATACCTGCAATGTTTGAGATGTAAATTATTGCCACCTATTTGAATGGAATTCAAATAGGTGAGTACAAGTCCATGCACGCACGCACGCACACACACACACACACACACACACACACACACACACACACACACACACACACACACACACACACACACACACACACACACACACACACACACAGACAGACAGACACACACAGACACAGACACACACGCGCGCATGCAGACGCACACGCATGGGCAGCTTCGCGCTTCGTTACAGAGACAGGGCAGAGCGCGCAGGGGGAATTTTATGAATGGTGAATGTAGGAGATAATTTCCCCTGCTTAAAGTATTTTATTGCAGTTATACCCAACCGGTATTTGCGAAAAATAAACACAGAAGTGAAAGATCTGTCACAAGACGATTGATACGTATCCGTGCACATTTTTAAGTGGGTATACGCAAATCCTGGTGCGTTCCTAGTGGGTATACGGCGTATACCTGCGTATCACGTAGACTACACCACTGATGATAGGGCTATAATTAGATAATGTTGGCTATGTAATCGCTGACAACAGGGGACATTTCATAGTGGTTGGTGGAAACTGTGACATCTTAGCGTCCTTTGGCTTTTGTTGGGACTCAGGAGACGCAACTCAAAATTGAGACTATCCCGGCAAAACCGGGACACACGGTCACCCCATCACAAGTGGTAAAAAAGCGTGGCAAGCGACTCAGCAAAAATGTGCGTTTGACAACAATGCGCGGGCCGCACTAACACTAAACTTTGATGTCAAGTCGGGGGCCACAAAATATCATCCCGCGGGCCTCAATTGGCCCCCGGGCCGCGAGTTTTAGACCCCTGATCTACAGGGTAAGTAGTCAGATAATGAAGTGCCAAATGACAACACTGAACACGAACAGTTCTGTAAAACACCATTCCTGTTTGAAATTATCAGCACCAAAATGGAATGGATGTGACAATGTAACAGGGTAATAAGCCGGCAAGAAGTGACTAGTGACAACAATAAACATATCGACATGAAGATGTAGCTATTTTACATTTGCCGTCGTCAACTTTGACAGCACAGATCACTATTAATCAACACTAAGACCAGTGGCGGCTGGTGATCAAAAATGTTGGTGGGACACAGTAATAGACAGGGGGTCTGGGGTTCCCCCCCCCCCCCCCCCTAAAAAAAATGGAATTAAATAGATTTGATTTCCTCTATTCTGATGCATTTTGGGGACGGCCACTACTTATTTACCTAAGCTACTATTCATTCAGATTCATACTCTACATCCTGACTTGCAGGGCCTGGACAAGCTTACACTGAAGCCAGACCTACTTTATGGCCATTCCACCAGCCATTGCTATTTTACCCATTGATGTTATTCTGATATTGAGACAAATCATGATCACTGTACTATAGTGTCCATTCTTTGTGAGTCTCAATGTCTACTTCAAATGCAGTTAGAAATATGGGACAGTTGCTTCGTTTTGTTTATATGCTACAGGCCGAAAGACTAAATTAATATGTAACTTACTTGCTCCACTGACTAGGAAAAATGGTATGACCTATACCTGCTTTCTTTAAAACACACAAATAAATAATAAACATAAAGTCTCTTTGAAATGAAATATAAACGACATTTTTAAACATCCATGTCAGTATTTACCTTTTGAACTAAGGGAATCAAAGGCTACAGGCTCTCCTGATTAACTATATTACAAAATAATCTTTTCAGTTCTAGATTTCTTTTAGACCCAAGTAGAAACAATAATATAATAAAAATGAAATAATGGTTATATTAACTAAAAAGTAATAAAGTTTAGATGTTGATTATCCTCTACAGTTAAATAACTGTGATGTTAATATTTGTGGCCCTTCTTTGGACCTTGGGTAACGTCTTGCCACATTTGTTATTCATTTATTAGACTATTTGTATTTTTCGAACTTAGCATGGACTGCAGGGTGCATTCCACTTTCCATGAAAGCAATACTGGGTGCCCCCAGACATGGTGTTATCACACGTCAGTCATGGTCTGGTCACAAATATGTGCAAAACAACCGTGAGCAGAAGTGCTCATGGTTGTTGTGCCTACTTTAGAATAATATCAGTAAAAAAGTATTTTGCAGTAAAACAACTCTTAAGAGTACAATTTATCCAGAAAAGTTACTCAAGGAAATGTAACAGAGTAATTGTCACTAGTTACTTTCACCTCTGCACCTAGCAACCGATTTAACATAGGTAACAGTTAACAATTGTTAGCTAGCTTAACTTGATATATTGACATCTATTAGTCAGTCATCATTTAGTTAAACAACATGCAACAGCATTACTGAACTTACACGGTTTGATTGGAAAAAACAAGGTAAAGTTTTTTACCTCTTGGCTGCTGGTTTGCTGAACATGCTTGAAACAGATCTGAATCAACATCTCTGTGATTGAAATTACAACACGACAGCACCACCTGGTTCCGCCTGCTCATGGTGCGATCAAAGGCGGCTCGGAAAACGTTTTTCCACGTGTAAAATGAATTTAATGGTTGTGCAACAGACTGTTCTGTGTTTAGTCTGGAGAAGGAGGTGTGTCCCTCGTGAGTTGCCGTAAGGGGGAAGTTCGGGGAAGGTTACGGGTGATGTGTTGTGTGGGGGAGGGGAGATTAAAGTGAAGCAGAGTGGGCTGCTCCAACTGAGGCAGTTGGAGGTGGCCATCGGCGCCTCGGCAGGGGGGCGGCCACGGCTGTACGGAGGAGCTGGTGAGGATTCTTCCTACTCGTCTCGGCAAGTCCGCTTTTCTGCTGTGGGACAGTCTTCCTGATGCGACCAAGTCGGATTATGCTGCGATTAAAGAGAGGCTGGGAGCGGCGTTTGGACAGAGACAGTTAATGGACCGGTTCAGAGCAAGCCTGTCAGCCCGTGTGCGTGCTTCTGGTGAAAGCCAGGAGGTGTACGCGGCTGATGTGAGCCGGCTGGTCGCAGAGGCATTTCCGGATTATGGTGGTGTTGCACAGAGGGAGGAGAAGTTTCGGCGCTTCCTGGCTGGTCTTGACCCGGCGTTGAAGGCCAAGTGTTTGGAGATGGGCGCCACGGACCTGGAGGAGGCTTTGCACGTGGCGGAGCGATGTGAGAACGCCAGAATGACCCTACAGAGAGACTATGTGAGTACTGCTGCTGCTTCCTACGGTGGTGGGGGCCCATCTGTACAGTCCGTGTCGGTCTCTGATGGTCTCCAGAGAGCTGTTGAGAGGCAAACAGAGGACATGCACAGCATGAGAGTGGGAATGAAAGAACTTTGTGAGGAAAATCGGAGACTGAGGGCGGGGGATACTGACACAAGGGGGCGAAGGTTTCGCTCGCCCTCAGGAGGAGGCTGTAACTGTACCTGTGGTAGAGTTTAGATTTTCTGCCCGCACCCGAGCCCGAACCGAACCGACCCGACCCGCGGGCCGGGTCGGTCCAATATTTCCCGCCACTATCCTCGGGTCTGATCGGACCGGGCGTGATCAAGCTTTTTTTAATATATATATTATTTTTTTTAATCACTATTAGCTTAATTGGTACGGGCACAATTGTCTATTAATCAGACGAAATATTCTATATAGGTAGATAATATTCTTAATGTATACAAAGTTGCTGAAGTCAGACTACGAAATTGAAAAAGGCAACTTGTCAGGCGCAGTTTTCCTCCACTGGCAAGCGTAACACCGGCTCGTACATGTACGGTTCGTTGGATACAACAAATTCCTCATAATCGTCTTCAAAAGCAGATGCATCGCTAACTCCTCCAAATGTGGGCATATCTTGTTAATTGAATACGCTTAGAATTCCTTCGTTCACTGTACTCTGCGTTTGTAGCAATGACAGCGGCAGGTAACCTAGGTATCAGTGCGCCGCTGCCGTAGCCTATGTACAGGAATATAAACACTGCTGCTGAGACCCCGCAATTCCCTCAAAATGCAATGCAATGCAAGGTTGGTTTTATTTCTAACATTATTCTATAAACAGACATTTAGATTTATAGTCTGTCGTTATAATTGATTTACCTCGGGTGTACTGTGGAGTGGGTATGACTGTTTTTAATAGCAGGCTAGCATTGCCCGTTGACTTGCGCTAGCCTAGCACGAGCAAACTCTGCAACTAGAAGGACTGTATGAAATGTGTTGAAAACTGTCTCCAGTGATATAGAATACCAATGCTCACTTGGGAATCAGGCCCTATGTCCAAAATTCCGAACTACCCCTTTAAGAAATGGTCGGGTTTAAATCGGTCGCGGGCTCATCATGACAGTTAATGTACCGGGCCGGGCCGGGCCGGGCTCGAATGAGCACGGGCTCGGATAGGGTCGGGTTTGATTTTTCGGCCCGATCTAAGCTCTAACCTGTGGCGAGTGGGGCTGCCAGTTGAGAGGCTTTCGTGAGGAACACCATGGCCGCTCCCCCGAGCCTGGGCGGTCCCCGCGCCAGGGGGGTTTTCTGTCTCGTGGCTATCATTCAGATCCGTCTGGGATGCCCTCCAGGCCGCCTGGGGGAAGAAGCCCTAGCCCGAACTGGCGGGCTCGACGTGAGGACGAGCCCAGGCGACGTGAGGACGAGCCCAGGCGACGTGAGGAGGAGCCCAGGCGACGCGGCGTGCACTTCCTGCCACGACAGCAGGATGCTGACAACGGCCATCAGGGAAACGGCCGGTAGCTGGTGTCGAGGCCCAAACGCCAGCTACTCCTATGGTGGGTCCCTTGAGCCATGACTTTTCCAATGACATTGCTAGTATGGATTATACTGGCCACTCAACTTCTTTCGTCAGGGGTGTGGGTGAAGGCACCGAGGTTCTCATGTTGGTGGACTCAGGGGCCTCGTGTCACTGATTAGTGCAGACTTCCGTCTGTCAGTCCCTGCCCTGCGAAACAGGCCCCTGAACTATATCCTGACTTACTATATTGATTCTCGGGCAGTTAATAGACAAAAGTTAGACACACTGGGTACCAGTGAGATCACCTTCCGTCTGGGCCTGCTGGCAGCACACTTTCCATGTGCTAAGGGAATCCACTCAGTGTGTTCTGCTCGGACTGGACTTTCTGGCTAAGAATCATGCATTGTTGGATTTGGGGCGAGGGGTGTTACAACTATGGGACGTTTCTGTTCCCCTGCTTCAGGGTGGAGAGTTGGTCCCAAGTTGTTGTAACGTATCCCTCGCTGACGTCATGACCATTCCCCCGCTGAGTGAGGCTCTGGTGCCAGTGAACATTCTCACTCCTGCTGGAGCTAGTCAACCTGCTGCAGACTTTCAGGGATATCTGGAGCCTCACACTCCAGAAACAACGGGGCTGGTGGTTGATATCTGGAGCCTCACACTCCAGAAACAACGGGGCTGGTGGTTGCTCGTACAGTGAGCAGTGTGAGGAATGGTGTGACCTCAGCCCGCATCCTCAATCCCACAGGGGGGGCGGTTGAACTCAGGCAGGGTCTACGCCTGGGTGAGTTTTACCCAGTCGAAAAGAGAGACATTTTAGTGCCGCCTCGTGTCGTCGACAATCATCCAGCTGTGCCGCCGGCTGCTGCGGGCCCTGTCTCCTTGGAGGAGTCTCCTGTTAGGGCTGAGCAGAGGGCCAAGCTGGCTGAGTTGCTGCAGAGGTTCACTGATGTGTTTAACCTGGGCGACAGAAACACGGGCAGGTGCACACTGATCAAACACCATATAAGGACTGGGGACCACCCCCCTGTGAAGCAGCGTGCTTATCGTGCAGCACCTGGGAAACGGACAGAGATGAACGTCAGGTGGCTGAACTGCTGGCGGATGGAGTTGTGGAGGAGAGTTGTAGCCCCTGGGCCTCTCCAGTGGTGCTTGTGAGGAAGAAAGGGGGACAGTGGAGGTTCTGCATTGATTATCGTTGGCTGAATGCACTGACGATCAAAGACTCACACCCCCTTACGCGAGTGGATGATAGCCTGGATGCTCTAGCTGGCTCGGCTTGGTTCAGCACGCTTGACTTTTTGAATGGCTACTGGCAGGTAGAAATGGCTGAGGAGGATCGCGAGAAGACAGCTTTCACGACCGGGCCGGGGCCTGTATCAGTGGCGGGCTATGCCTATGGGTCTGACCAATTCTCCAGCCACGTTTCAACGAATGATGGAGCCCATTCTGAGGGGCCTGCCATGGCACATTTGTGTGGGCCGTTCAGACCATCTCCTTCATTTGGATGAAGTCCTTTCTAGGATCCAGCTGGCGGGCCTGAAGTTGAATTCCAAGAAATGCCACTTTGCCAGGGACCATGTTGTGTTCCTGGGCCACGTGGTCTCCAGGGATGGTCTCCAGCCAGACCCGCGGAACACTGATAAGGTGAGAACTTGGCCTGTGGTCTGTTAGGGTTGAGGGTGCAGGCAGGTAGGTAGGACCCGACGCGGACGGTTTGGGGAGAACAGCACTTTATTTTCGCTTAAAGGCTAAGGCAAGGAACCAGGGAACTCAGGTGACAACAGGGAACAGGGAACACGCAGGACGAACAACCACAATGACAGCACGAGGAAGAAAGGAAAGACAAGGGCTTAAGTAACAAACACAACGAGGAACAGCTGAGACACATTAGGGGAGGGAACAGTAATCAACACAGGAGGGAAACACAGGGAAACACACCTAAACACGACACACCATGACAGTACCCCCCCCTTAAGGGTCGACTCCCAGGCGACCCACAACAAGCAAAACAACGAAGAAAGTCAAACCCAAGATGGGTGGGAGGAGGGGAGCCAGGAGGAGGGAATCAAAAAAAATAAATGGACTGGGGCAGAGCGGAGGGATGTCAGGCGGGCGGCCAGAAAACTGCCCCAGGGCATGGCAGGGAGCCTCAGGCGGACGGCCTGGGGGGCAAGCAGAGGCAGAGTGAAGGCGGAACCCTTCAGGAGGCCGGCGGCAAGGACGATGAGGGCTCAGTCCCTCAGGAGGCCTGCAGCAGCAAGGAGACCCCTCTGAAGGCCAGCAGTGGCGAAGGCGGAAACCTTCAGGAGGCCGGCAAAGGCGAGGTAGAGGGCGGGTCCCCTCTGGAGGAAGGCGAGGTGGAGGGTGGGTCCCCTCTGGAAGAAGGCGAGGTGGAGGGCGGGTCCCCTCTGGAGGAAGGAGAGGTAGAGGGCGGGTCCCCTCTGGAAGAAGGCCAGGTAGAGGGTGGGTCCAGTCTGGTGGAAGGCCAGGTAGAGGGTGGGTCCCCTCTGGTGGAAGGCCAGGTAGAGGGCGGGTCCCCTCTGTAGGAAGGCCAGGTAGAGGGCGGGTTCCCTCTAGAGGAAGGCCAGGTAGAGGGCGGACCCCCTCTGGAAGGCAAGGTAGAGGGCTGGTCCCCTCTGGAGGTAGGCCAGGTAGAGGGCGGACCCCCTGTGGAAGGCGGGACCCCTCAGGAAGGCAAGGTAGAGGGCTGGTCCCCTCTGGAGGCAGAGGGCGTGCCCCTTCCAAAAGGTTTGGAAGGAGGGACCCCTCTGGAAGGCCTTGAAGAGGAACCCCCCTCGGGACGGAGTGGAGGAGGGCCCCCACAGGCAGGAGCGGAGGGCGTGCCTCCCCTGGACGGTCTGGAGGGCGGGCCCCCTCCGGCAGGAGCAGAGGCCGGTCCCCCTCTGGAAGGAGCAGGGGGCGGGCCCCCTCAGGCAGGAGCGGAGGGCATGCCTCCCCTGGACGGTCTGGAGGGCGGGCCCCCTCCGGCAGGAGCAGAGGGCGGACCTCCACAGGCAGCGGAAGAGGCCGGTCCCCCTCTGGAAGGTGAGGAGTGGGCTAAGGAACCGGACAGGGCTCGGGGACCGGAGTCAGTGCGGGAGCTGGAGTGCCAGGAGGAAGCGGGTGGTACCCCAAACTCACCACCCCTACTCTGAATGTCCGCAAGGGAGGAGGCTGGTAGCTAGGGACCGGGGGCAGAGGCTGGTAGCTGGGAACCGGGGGCCGAGGCTGGTAGCGGGGGGCCGGGACAGAGACTGGTAGCTGGGGGCCGGGGACAGAGACTGGTAGCGGGGAACCGGGGGCAGAGGCTGAGAGCGGTCAACCGGGGGCAGAGGCTGGTAGCGGGGAACCGGGGACAGAGACTGAGAGCGGGGAACCGGGGGCAGAGGCTGGTAGCGGGGAACCGGAGGCAGAGGCTGGTAGCGGGGAACCGGGGGCAGAGGCTGAGAGTAGGAGCGTGGAGGCTTAGGCCGGTCACAAAAGTCCGGTGGCACCGGCATGTAGCTCTCAGGCCAAAAGACTGTGGGGCTGAGCAGCTCAACTGCCCACTCGGGCAAGGCGTCCTCCAACTCGGGCCTTGACGAGACAGCCCTGCGTGTACATTTCAAGATAGCCTCCTGCTCCTTCTTGCTGGGGATGTTCTCCCAGAAATCCATTTCTTTGATAATGAACATCAATAAATCCTCCAACTCACGGCAAAATTGAGTGTTCGCTGGGTCCAATGTTGGTGCTATCATTCTGTTAGGGTTGAGGGTGCAGGCAGGTAGGTAGGACCCAGACGCAGACGGTTTGGGGAGAACAGCACTTTATTTTAAAGGCTAAGGCAAGGAACCAGGGAACTCAGGTGACAACAGGGAACAGGGAACACGCAGGACGAACAACCACAATGACAGCACGAGGAACAAAGGAAAGACAAGGGCTTAAGTAACAAACGCAACGAGGAACAGCTGAGACACATTAGGGGAGGGAGCAGAAATCAACACAGGAGGGAAACACAGGGAAACACACCAAAACACGACACACCATGACAAGGTCAGGCCCTTTGTGGGTCTATGCTCCTATTATAGGAGATTTGTGCGTAATTTCTCCCAGCACGCTGCACCACTGAACCGGCTGGCAGGGAACAATGTGCCCTTTGAGTGTGAGGCTGAGTGTGAGGCGGCGTTCACCTACCTCAGGCAAGTGCTTACATCCTCTCCGGTAGTTACGCTACCTAACTTTGCACTTCCTTTCAAGGTGTACACCGACGCCTCTAAAGACTCGGTTGGGGCAGTGCTAGCGCAGGATGAAGAGGGTTGTGAGAAGGTGATTGCCTACGCGAACCAGGCCCTCACACACACACAGAAGTGATGGTCCACCTTCGACAGGGAACTATGGGCTGTGGTGTGGGCAGTGCGTGAGTTCAAACACTATGTGGGACTATCCACGGTCTGCATCATCACTGACCATCGCCCTCTGCTGGGCCTTAGGCGCATGGCTATTGATAATGACCCTACTGGACGGAGGTGTAGGTGGGTGCAGGAGTTGGACTAGTTTGACTGGGTCATGGTCCACAAGGATGGCGCCCGCCACAAAAATGTGGACGCTCTGTCCCGCCGACCCGTGTCTCCAGACCTTGTCGAGCCAGATGCTCCTTCAGCCGGGCTTTGCGCCGTGGCCTCAGTGGAGGTGTCTGACCACTCTCCGCCTGCAGACGGGGCACAAACAGAGCCAGTTCCTGTCTATTCACTCAGTGGTGGTGGAGCTGAATTGCGGTCAGCACAGCGTGAAGACCCTGACATTAGTGCTGTGTTTACTTGGTTTGAGCAGGGCAGGGTGTGGCGGCCTCGAAGACTCCCCGGATTATTCACAACCGGACTTTCGCATGGAGGTGAATGGGACACTTATGTGAAACAAGTCATCTATGCATACAACTCCTCTAAACATGCCAGGACCCGGTTCACCCCCTTCTACCTCATGCACGGACGTGAGGCCCGGGTTCCTGCTGCCTGCTAGTGCTCTGGACTCCCGGGGCACTGGGTCCCAGATGGATTATGCATCCACCATTGCAGAGCGGCTGGAGTCAGCCTTCGGCAAAGCCAGGCTTAACTCTGTGGAGGCTTGTGAGAGACAGAAACTGTACCATGACGAAAGTAGCTGCCACCGTCCCTTTAGTGTAGGTGGGCTGGTGTGGCTGAATAACCCCACGGAAAGGCGTATGTAGCTGGCACCGCACTGGAAGGGCCCATATCGGGTCGTGCAAGTGCTGGTTTCTGGTGGGGAGGCTGCATTAACATATCGCATTATCAGCGCTCTCGACCCGATGGAGCAGGCTCAAGTGGTTCATCATGACAGACTGAAACCTTCGCTCCCACAGAGCAGGGATCAGCCTCGGACTGGTGAGTTGGACAATGGACTGTGTGGGAACTCGCCGGAGCTCAGGACCTGACAGTCTCGCGGTGGGCGAGTGGTGCGACCTCCGTTCCATTTACGGGACTTTGTCATGTTTTTAAGTTATTGTGTTCTGGGTTTGGCAATGCAGTGGAAGCTTGTTGGGTTAAAAAAAATAAAATAATTGGAATTGATAAGAAAACACATAAGATATATATATATTTTTGTTAATTTTCTTTCAGGTTAGGTTTATGTGTATAGCCTCAAGGTGTTGCACAAATGTTTGGCAGCATTGGTTGTATGTTTGGATCACTGGTTACAGGGTGACGGTATAGTTTGCGCTTAGCCACTGCTTAGAGGATTTAGAATTCAGGTATTTGATGCATAGACCGCGGAACGTGTTTGAACAAGGGGGGGCCACAATCGCAAGAGGGGGTCACCAACATTTTAGGTCCGACATTATCCATAGCCAAGGCTATAATAATATAATATAATAATACATTTTATTTAAAGGGCGCCTTTCAAGACACTCAAGGTCACCTTACAGAGCATAAAGTTATAAGACAGAGGTTAAACATGAAGAATTAATAACACTCAAAAGACGACTAAAGTGAAGGGGGGGACCTCACTAACCACCACCAATATGTAGCACCCACTTGGGTGATGCACGGCGACCAATCGACGCCCGAACGCTCACTACACACCAGCTTGAGGTGGAGAGTTAGGGATGAGGTGGAGAGTGAGGGAAAAGAACATTTAAACTATCGACAAATTCCCAGTAACAATCCGTCCAAGAAACATAGAAGACAGTGTGGGGAGACAGGACGGAGAGACTGTCAGGCGCTTGTTCACGGAGAATCATGCGGCCCGCGTTATATAAGAAAGTTTCAAAGCTAAGACAAGAGGGAACGAGGGGGAAAAAAATTGTCAATACCCCAAACTATGCTCCTGTAAGGGGGGCACAGTGTAGGGATTAGCAAAAAAAACCACCTCAGCACATAAGCATCACATCAAAACATCACAAACGCATATGGGAGGGGGGAAGGGGCAGGGGAGGGGGAGGGAGTCCAGTAGGCGGTGAGTCCAGGGGGGGTGTGTGTGTACTCAGTCTTGTGTGCGTGTGTGTGTGGGCTCAGGGACTCCATCTCCAATGGACCCAACAGTGTCTCTCCGATAGCTGGTGACGTGGGCCGTGGAGACGACCTCGAAGAGTTCCGACCAGAGATAAAGTTCACAGGAGGTGGGGGGAGGACTTTGTGGGGGGAAGGGTGGCAGGGCATCCGTCTGCATAACAACCAGGGAGAGGAGAGATATCAGCCTTCCAAGGCCAAAGTGGGGGAGCCGAATGAAGATAACAATTGCTTTGGGTCAGGCCGACTCTGCAATTTTTGCCAACCTTAGAGTCTCGCTGGTACTCTCTGTAGTCTTCCATTTCCAGAATCCAAAAACCAAAAAGCCAAAATAGCCGAAAAAATTCGTGGTCCGTTTAAACCCGGTCCAACTTCACCAGAATGGTATCTAATTTGCGATTTAGTTCGCGATTTAGCTCGCCCGACGCATGAGTCTGTGAGTCGGCCATCCGGCACAATCCAGCAATGTTGGATTGCAATCCAATAATGACGGGCAGCTTTTCAAAGGCCGGATATGCTGCCATCACCTTACTAACTTTGAGATAGAACAGGAACCCGCAACCTCCGAACAGCAGGAATCCTGCTATCATCAACCCAATTATGTAGACGTCTTCAACATCCTCGACGGAAAGTATGGCGAGACACAGGGGCCTCCACTCCTTCCAGGAGTCCAGCATGTATCCCGCTGCGAACGTTCCGTCAGGGCAGGCGGGCTCTCCTTGGCCCTGTTTTCTCGTCGAGAAAATTTGATCAATAGCGTTGAGAGACCAGCCGATCAAATCCATAATTTAGGTTTCGGGTAGAATGCAGAGAAGAGGCAGCACAGAGCAGAGACAGAGACAGAGACAGAGACAGAGACAGAGACAGAGAGCAGGGGAGAGATAAGGGCCGGGAGCGGCAGAGGGAGCAGAGAGAGATGCGACCGCCTTCGTTGGAGGCAGAGTAAGAGCACGGTATACGAGGACACGCACGTAATGCCATCAGTCACGTCAGCCAGCACAGAACAGCGCAGAATAAAATGCACTGCCCTCTGCATAAACCCGGTGACACATTGCATCTGGTCAGAATGTCGTTTAGGACATTAAAGATGGTCTGCGCATCTGTCTTGGGTAAATCGAAAAGCCCAATGAAATCCTCACGAACTGTGTACGCATCGTCAACCCATCGAAGCACTGTGACAAGCTGTTCTTTGTTGGATATGTCTCTGGATTCATCTGCGAGGATAGCATAATGTCCATCCCGAATAGGTGACAGCACTTTTCGTAAAACATCAAGTGAAATCAGGTGAATCATTTCATTCACTATGTCATGAGACATGTAGTTTTTGTCACTGAGCCATCTGCTAATTGACGGACAGTCCTCTGATCGGAGCTGCATCAACTTGTACAAGTTACAGTTCTCGGGCTCGTTGCCGTCTATTGGAATTCCCTGGCCCGCCAGAAAACGTAGCGAAGATAGCTGCTTCAGCAGCATTTCTCTCTTAAGCTTCTGGTTTGACTGTAACTGTGTGTCCAACTGAGCTGCTACGCTGGGCTGCTGGGACACCAGAATTTGAAATTGAGCAACACTGTCTTTGTGATGCTTGCTGTTTGTATGCTCCCTCAATGTATCTACAGCATTTTTCCAATTGTTGAAACCGTTCACGGCAAAAGCAGGCTCGTTCTTACTCACCGCTAGGTTTTTCTTAGCACAGCAGCGACATTGCGTGCAGAACAGTTTCCCTCTGGTCTCACATAGAGTCAGCCAAGCAAAATCCTTGAACCACTGGTATTGCAAGGATCGGGTGCGTTGTGAAGAACCTGTCCCTTGCACCCTCTTGGTTCTTTTTAGCACATCGGGATTGCTTGGTTGATGAGGCGTTGTAAGATCCCTGCAGCACTCACTTGAGCAGTTCCCATGGCTAGCCTCAGCTAGGTTTGGTTCGGTTAGCGTAGTTGGAGTTGAAGAACATTCCTCTCTGTTGCTTGGTTGGTGGTCCACAGTTGAAGGTTGGGGTACAGCTGTCCCATCAGATGATGCTGCGCTTTTTATTTGTTTTCCTTTGAAATATTCAAAAGTGGTTTTGTGCCTTTTCATTTTGATATTCCAATCCACGTCACGAACAATCTCTGCAGTCTACCACAATCACTAGTTCTACTTCTTTCACGCGATTTTCAGTGCTGCGCAGTTATAGGTCTACATTTTGCAACATTCATGCATGACGTGTGACGTGAACAATATTGGTTTAGAAATACGCTTGATTAAATTATTACAGCTTGTGTTGTGTTTAAGTTTGATCTTGTCGACAGGTTTTGAGTTGAAAAAAAAACTTGCAGGCCAACATTCATTTATTTTTTTAATAATCATTTCAAAAAGTTACCCGGGCCACGGCCCCCCTGGCCCGGCCGGTTCCGCGGTCTATGATTTGATGTATGTTCTGATTATTTGTGTTGCCTATATTGTAGTTCTGTTGGGATTACAGGTGATGGGAATTTGGGGGGATTTTCTCCCCATGTTTTTTTTTTTTCTTGTTCTTTTTTACACAGGTTTTGTTTTGTCCCTGGTTTCGTTCTTTTTTTTTGCTTTGTTTTGTTTTGTTCAGGTGAAACGTGGACGTTTCTTGTTGAGGAGGGGATGTGTGTAACAGACTCTTCAGTGTTTAGTCTGGAAAAGGAGGTGTGTCCCTCGTGAGTTGCAGTAAGGGGGAATTTCGGGGAAGGTTACGGGTGATGTGTTGTGTGGGGGAGGGGAGATTAAAGTGAAGCAGAGTGGGCTGCTGAACGCACTACCTCGTCTCTGGTCCCGTTCTTTGTTTTGTATAATTACTCCAGTATAGTTGAACCCATAACGCTCGGCTACAGTTGTAATGGCTGTAAAAAGTGCGGGGGACCGAGGGCACAGATACGGGAAGTGCGGGGCACATGTCCCCGGCGTACCCCGCGTCCGCTACGCCCATGCACACACACACACGATGCGAAGGAATTGGCTCCTACAGTCATAGATATTAGTTATTCATTAACTCATCTTCCAACTGGGCTCAATAGTCTGTGATATTAGGCAAGGCAAGGCAAGGCAAGGCAAGGCAAGGCAAGGCAAGGCAACTTTATTTATGTAGCACTTTTCATACACAAGGCAGACTCAAAGTGCTTCACATATAAACAGTGTTATACATTAAAAAAGAAAAGAAAACATATGCAAAGAAATTAGTAAAATAGAAAGTTAAAAAGGCTTTTTAGTAAGTAAAATTGAAAGTGAGTTAAAAAGGCATTTTAGTAAAATAAAGCTAAAGTATTTAAGATTTAGCAGAAAGCTAAAGCAAACATAAAAGTCTTCAATCTTGTTTTGAAGGTGCTCAGAGTTGGGGCAAGTCTTAAATCCTCAGGGAGTTTATTCCAGCTATTTGTTGCATAGTAACTAAATCCTGCTTTCCCATGTTTCGTGTTTACTCGGGGGATAATTAACAGATTGGTCTCAGAAGATCTTAGTGTTCTAGAAGGCTTATGTAGTGGAAGCATATCAGTTAAATATTTTGGGCCTAAACCATGTAGGGATTTATAGGTTAGCAACATGATTTTAAAATCAATTCTCTGACCTACAGGAAGCCAATGTAACGATTTAAGAATTGGTGTAATATGTTCAAATTTTTTGGTCTTTGTTAATACTCTAGCAGCAGCATTCTGAACAAGCTGAAGCTTCCTTAGAGTTTGTTTTGGGAGACCTGTAAGGAGACCATTGCAGTAATCAAGCTTACTAGTGATAAAGGCATGTACAAGTTTTTGTAAGTCTTCTGTGGACATGAGCCCTCTAAGTCTTGCTACATTTTTAAGGTGATAATATGCAGATTTTGTAACTGATTTGATGTGACTTTCGAAATGTAAATCAGAATCCATGATAACCCCTAGGTTTCTGGCTTTGATTGAGGTTTTCAGGGACAGAGAGTGAAGGTGTTGGGTTACTTTAAGCCTTTCCGTTTTAGCACCAAATACAATTATCTCTGTTTTATCCTCATTTAGCTGAAGGAAATTTCGGCACATCCAGTCTTTCACTTGCTCAATGCACTGGCACAGCAGATCTATGGGCCGATCGTCATTTGGTGATAGCGATACATAGATTTGCGTGTCATCAGCATAGCAATGATGGTCAATATTGTTATTATGCATGATTTGCCCTAGTGGGAGCATGTAGATGTTGAATAAAGAGGGTCCTAAGATCGAACCTTGTGGGACTCCACACATCACGTTGGTTGATTCTGATACAAAGTCGCCGATGGAAACAAAGTAGTTCCTATTTTGTAGGTAGGATCTGAACCAATTTAAGACTGTGCCTGAAAGCCCCACCCAGTTTTCTAACCTGTCCAAAAGTATTGTATGGTCTACAGTGTCGAATGCAGCACTGAGGTCTAGTAGCATTAGTATTGAGGTTTTTCCAGAGTCTGTGTTAAGACGGATGTCGTTTACAACTTTAATGAGGGCGGTCTCAGTGCTGTGCAGGGGTCGAAATCCTGATTGGAAGGTGTCATAGCAACCAGTTGATGCCAGGAAGTGATTAAGTTGCTGGAGGACAACTTTCTCAATGATTTTACTTATGAAGGGCAGATTTGATATTGGTCTGTAGTTGTTAATAATAGAGGTATCTAGGCTCCGCTTTTTTAAAAGGGGTTTAATAACTGCAGTTTTCAGGGCTTTTGGAAAGTTGCCTGACTGGAGAGAGTTGTTAACTATCTGCAATATGTCTATTGCTAGGCAGTCAAAAACATTCTTAAAGAGGTTGGTAGGTAAAGAATCAAGGCAACAGGTGGATGGCTTTAGTTGTGTAACAGTTTCCACAAGAGTTTTAGAGTCAATAACATTAAAGCATGCCATCCCTGCCACGTTACTTTTGCCTGAACAGGGTGGTAGTCCAACATTTTTGTTTGAAGTGGAGATATTGATGGTGCGTCTGATGCCTTCAATTTTATCAGTATAAAAAGCTGCAAACTCATTGCATTTCTGCGTGGAATGGAGATCAGGTGGAATTTGTGTTGGGGGGTTGGTCAGTCTGTCAACAGTTGCAAATAGGGTTTTTGCATTATTATTATTGGATTTAATGATATTGGAGAAAAATGTTTCTCTAGCACTTTTTAAGTCTGAATTGTAGGCACGGAGGCTCTCTTTGTAGATATAATGGTGAATTTGAAGTTTTGTTTTACGCCAGATGCGTTCAACCTTCCTGCATTCTTTTTTCTGTGCTGTTACAGAGGCAGCTTTTCTCCAGGGTGCCTTTTGCTTTCCAGAAATCGTTTTAACCTTATAAGGTGCAATGACATCCATGATTTTCAAAATTTTCAAATTAAAGTTTTCTACAAGATCATCAGCAGAACATGGGTTGAGAGGTGGTAGTAAGGAGATGGCCTTTCTAAAAAGTACATACGATTCTTCATTGATATACCGTTTTTTGACAGTATTTGATTTTGTCTGTATGTCGGGAATAAACGATATATTAAAGAAAACACAAAAGTGGTCAGACAAGGAAGGATCAGTCACAGAGAGATCAGAAACATTGAGGCCCTTTGTGATAACCAGGTCTAGAGTGTGGCCCTTACAATGAGTAGTCTCTTTCACATGTTGGGACAGTTCAAATGTGTCCAAAATGGTAAAAAGTTTTTTTGCACACTTGTCATTCAAATCATCAGTATGAAAATTGAAGTCACCAGTTATAACTAGACAGTCAAAGTCTGTGGAGATGCTAGACAATAATTCTGTGAATTCATCGAAAAAATTTGCAGAGTATGTGGGTGGCCTGTAAATAATTAATAGGAGAACTCTGGGGGAGCATTTCAATACAGCACAAAGGTATTCGAATGATGGAAAATCACCAAATAACATCTGTTTCCCCTGAAAATCATTTTTAAATATAACAGCAACCCCTCCACCTCTTTTCCCAGATCTACATGCATCAAAAAAGTTATAGTTGGGAGGAGCTGTCTCTATCAGAACGGTTGCACTGTTATTTTGTTCCAGCCATGTTTCAGTTAAAAACATAAAATCCAGTTTAGAGGTGGTAATAAAATCATTAACTAAAAATGATTTGTTATTAAGAGACCTAACATTAAGTAGACCCATCTTGATGGTGTTGTTGATAGGCTTTAAGGTTGTTTTTGGTTTGGAGGAAATATGTATGAGATTTGTGAGGTTAGCAGTGTGTCTACGTTTCCCTTTGTTTACTCTCTTAGTGGTTACAGCAGGAATGCAAAAGTTGCCATGTTTTGACATAGGCAACCTTGGGTTCAGCAGATTATGCGAAACGTCCTTTATACTTTGTCTACGGCTGAACCCTTTTTTGTCTCAGTAATACTCAGGACTACTATCAGTACAGGGGGCGGGGGGCTGGGGCGCTCTCCGCTTTGGTGTTATCAGCCTGTGTGAATGACCTGGCGATGCTATCATTGACACAGATGCAAGTTTGATGCCTACATATTCCTGTTTCTTAAATTCAGCTGGAAAATCGCAAAGGGAGGAGACAGTGGAGCTGGAGTTGTTGTGGCTCTGGGAGAGATGAGGAGGGGGGTGGCCGTTCCTCGCCAAGCCAGCATCAGCGATGGGGGAGGGCACGGTGTCCATGGTGTCGGGCAGGCTGTTGTCTCTCTTCAAGGTCTTTGGTCTGTAATGCAGAGGAGGGGGGGGGAGGCCGTTCCTCGTCAAGCCAGCATCAGCGATTGGGGAAGGCACAGTGTTGATGGCGTCGGGCGGGCTGTTGTCTCTCTTCAAGGTCTGTGGGCTGTCTGCTATCTGTGTGTCAGATAGTGGCAGAGTAGATGTGTGGGGGAGGCTGTAGTCTCGCTTCTTCTGAACCTGTGCTCTGATTGCGGCCTGTGCGTCAGACCATGGCAAGATTGTGGCCTGTGCGTAAAGCGAGAAGAGAAGATTGTCCCTCAACAGTTTTGAGCCTAACCTGTTTGGGTGTAGGCCATCTGCTCTGAAAAGATATTTGCGCCCCCAGAATAAGTTGAAATTGTCAATAAAGCCCCTTCCTCTTTCATTGCAGACTCTGGAAAGCCATGTATTCAGTGCAAGTAGACGACTGAATCTGTTTATTCCCCTGTCAACTGATGGTATGGGTCCACTGATGAATGAGTTGATGTGTATTTTGTCCAGTGTATCCAATAGATCAGTGTAATCAGTGTAATATTAGGTAATAATTGACTTTAGGTTATCTTATAACAGGGTTAAATTGTCAGAGATATTAGTTATTCATTAACTTGCTTTAATGGGATTGTTGAACAGCTAAGGCCTTTAGTAAAGACTGGAACCACAAAGAGGAGACATAATGTGAATAACAAAGAGGGAAAGTTAGGGTATTTTCTAATATATTATATTCTAATTGGCATATTTAAATAAAGGATTTTTTTAATACTATTTGTCCCTCGTAATATACCTTTATTTTGAATCTCACTTAGCTACATGTTAAAGGTGGTATTAGATAATAATCGGTTAAGAACAAAAACACTTTAGAAGAAACACTTTATTTAAATAAGAAACACTGAAACACACATCTAAAAATAGGGGTGGTGGAAGAGGTGCCTGGGGTGGAGGAGCATGAGGGAGAGGTGGGGGGCTGGTGGCAGTGGACTCAACGATGTCCTGAAATAAACGAATAAGAAGGAATAAGGAATTGTATGCCAGAAATGGGTGATATGGCCATATGTTATGTACCATATATAATAGCTATGTACACAATATAGTACTGCCAAAAATTACATTGATTAACCATGTAATATTACTAATATAATATAATATATTAGTATATGTAATATTACTTATGGAATATTACTAATATAATATAATATATTAGTATGAAGCTTATTTTTAAGGCCGGGCTGCGGCCGGGCTGCGGAGCCCGTGATCGGGCTCTGCAGCCCAGCCGAGGACCACTAAGAGGTTAAACAAAGGGACACTTAGACACACTGCTAACATCACAAATCTCATACATATTGCCTCCAAACCAAAAACAATGGTAAAGCCTATCAACAACACCATCAGGATGGCTCTACTTAATGTTAGGTCTCTTAATAACAAATCATTTTTAGTTAATGATTTTATTACCACCTCTAAACTGGATTTTATGTTTTTAACTGAAACATGGCTGGAACAGAATAACAGTGCAACCGTTCTGATAGAGACAGCTCCTCCAAACTATAACTTTTTTGATGCATGTAGAACTGGAAAAAGAGGTGGAGGGGTTGCTGTTACATTTAAAAGTGTTTTTCAGGGGAAACAGATGTTATTTGGCGATTTTCCATCATTCGAATACCATTGTGCTGTATTGAAATGCTCCCCCAGAGTTCTCCTATTAATTATTTACAGGCCAACCACATACTTGATGACTTCACAGAATTATTGTCTAGCATCTCCACAGACTTTGACTGTCTAGTTATAACTGGTGACTTCAATTTTCATACTGATGATTTGAATGACCAGTGTGCAAAAATACTTTTTCACATGTTGAGATTTGAACTGTCTCAACATGTGAAAGAGACTACTCATTGTAAGGGGGACACTCTAGACCTGGTTATCACAAAGGGCCTCAATGTTTCTGATCTCTCTGTGACTGATCCTTCCTTGTCTGACCACTTTTGTGTTTTCTTTAATACATCTTTTATTCCCGACATACAGACAATATCAAATACTGTCAAAAAACGGTATATCAATGAAGAATCTTATGTACTTTTTAAAAAGGCCATCTCCTTACTACCATCTCTCAACCCATGTTCTGCTGATGATCTTGTAGAAAGCTATAATTTGAAAATTTTGAAAGTCATGGATGTCATTGCACCTTAAAGGTTACAACGATTTCTGGAAAGCAAAAGGCACCCTGGAGAAAAGCTGCTTCTGTAACAGCATAGAAAAAAGAATGCAGGAAGGTTGAACGCATCTGGCGTAAAACAAAATTTCATATTCACAATGATATCTACAAAGAGAGCCTCCGTGCCTACAATTTAGACTTAAAAAGTGCTAGAGAAACATTTTTCTCCAATATCATTAAAACCAATACTAATAATGCAAAAACACTATTTGCAACTGTTGACAGACTGACCAACTCCCCAACACAAATTCCACCTGATCTCCATTCCACGCAGAAATGCAATGAGTTTGCAGCTTTTTATACTGATAAAATTGAAGGCATCAGACGCACCATCAATATCTCCACTTCAAACAAAAATGTTGTACTACCACCCTGTTCAGGCAAAAGTAACGTGGCAGGAATGGCATGCTTTAATGTTATTGACTCTAAAACTCTTGTGGAAACGGTTACACAACTAAAGCCATCCACCTGTTGCCTTGATTCTTTACCTACCAACCTCTTTAAGAATGTTTTTGACTGCCTAGCAATAGACATATTGCAGAAAGTTAACAACTCTCTCCAGTCAGGCAACTTCCCAAAAGCCCTGAAAACTGCAGTTATTAAACCCCTTTTAAAAAAGCGGAGCCTAGATACTTCTATTCTTAACAACTACAGACCAATATCAAATCTACCCTTCATAAGTAAAATCATTGAGAAAGTTGTCCTCCAGCAACTTAATCACTTCCTGGCATCAACTGGTTGTTATGACACCTTCCAATCAGGATTTCGACCCCTGCACAGCACTGAGACCGCCCTCATTAAAGTTGTAAACGACATCCGTCTTAACGCAGACTGGCAAAACCGCAATACTAATGCTACTAGACCTCAGTGCTGCATTCGACACTGTAGACCATACAATACTTTTGGACGGGTTAGAAAACGACTTTGTATCAGAATCAATCAACGTGATGTGTGGAGTCCCACAAGGTTCGATCTTAGGACCCATTTTAATTAACATCTACATGCTCCCACTAGGGCAAATCATGCAAAATAACAATATTGACCATCATTGCTATGCTGATGACACGCAAATCTATGTATCGCTATCACCAAATGACTATCGGCCCATAGATCTGCTGTGCCAGTGCATTGAGAAAGTGAAAGACTGGATGTGCCGAAATTTCCTTCAGCTAAATGAGGAGATAATTGTATTTGGTGCTAAAACGGAAAGGCTTAAAGTAACCCAACACCTTCACTCTCCGTCCCTGAAAACCTAAGTCAAAGCCAGAAATCTAGGGGTTATCATGGATTCTGATTTACATTTCGACAGTCACATCAAATCAGTTACAAAATCTGCATATTATCACCTTAAAAATGTAGCAAGACTAAGAGGGCTCATGTCCACTGAAGACTTTCAATAACTTGTACATGCCTTTATCACTAGTAAGCTTGATTACTGCAATGGTCTCCTTACAGGTCTCCCAAAACAAACTCTAAGGAATCTACAGCTTGTTCAGATTGCTTCTGCTAGAGTTTTAACAAAGACCAAAACATTTTAACGTATTACACCAATTCTTAAATCGTTACATTGGCTTCCTGTAGTTCAGAGAATTGATTTTAAATCATGTTGCTAACCTATAAATCCCTACATGGTTTAGGCCCAAAATATTTAACTGATATGCTTCCACTACATAAGCCTTCTAGAACACTAAGATCTTCTGAGACCAATCTGTTAATTATCCCCAGAGTAAACACGAAACATGGGAAAGCAGGATTTAGTTACTATGCAACAAATAGCTGGAATAAACTCCCTGAGGATTTAAGACTTGCCCCAACTCTGAGCACCTTTAAAACAAGATTGAAGACTTTTATGTTTGCTTTAGCTTTCTGGTAAATCTTAAATACTTTGCCTTTATTTTACTAAAATGCCTTTTTAACTTTCCCTTTATTTTCTATTTTTACCAGAAAGATACATGATCTGATACCAGAGTGAAAGGATAATGGTTTGAGACCCAAGTTCTCTCTGGGTTAGAGTCCTAGAATCTGGGTTGGAGTCCCAGAGAAAGGACCAAGTTCCTTAGATCGGGTTTGAGGCCCAGAGAAAGGACCAAGTTCCTTTAGGTCGGGTTGGAGTCCCAGAGAAAGGACCTAGTTTCTTTAGGTCGGGTTGGAGTCCCAGAGAAAGGACCAAGTTCCTTTAGGTCGGATTGGAGTCCCAGAGAAAGGACCAAGTTCCTTTAGGTCGGGATGGAGTCCCGACGTGGGTTCCTTTGGTTCGTGGTTAGAGTTATGTTGCTTTGATTCCCGCCGTGGAATCACAGATATTGGTTGTGTTGAATCTGAGAGGAAAAAAAGTGAGCCATAACCGAGCTCCGTGGGAGACGTTTCCAAGTTCTGTCTGGGTTAGAGTCCTAGGCCCCGTTTACACGAAGGGAAAACGCAGATATTTCCACGCGGTTTGGCCTCTCATTTACACGAAAACGCAGTTTTTGTCACAGAAAACGATCATTTCTAAAAACTCCGGCCAAAGTGGAGATTTCTGAAAACGCCGGTTATGTGTTGTCGTGTCAACGGGGAGAAACAGGGTTTTAGGTTCTGAAGCGTCACATTATGCGCCAGGAAATGCTTAACGTCATATGAGCGCCCTATGTTTACAGTTTGTTTGTTACAGGAAGACCCTCGTGTTATTCGTTGTTGTTGATTCTGAGGATTCTGATTGGCTTGCATGGCTTTATCCTTCTCCCTACTAGAGTTTATATTCTCTGCCCGAGCCCGAGCCAATATTTCCCACCACTATCCTCGGGCTGGGCCTTTGATCAACGATTTTTTATTTATTTTTATCATTGGTTTATTGGCCTAATCTGAGGAGAAATCTATGCCATAAACAGAAATATTATAGGCCTTTATTACACGGGTCTTCTCAATGCCGTGGAACGCTCCGTTCACTTGCACGGGTAGTGGTCCGGTGACTTGTCAAGCCCAGCGTCTTCCGTTGCCAAGCGACGTCACCGTCTTTGCGGAAAATTATTTCTCTGCTGATCAACACTAAGAATGCTGGTAACGAATAAATTGTAAAAAGACACCATGTGAAGTTATTTTTTCGTTTTGGCAGTAGCCGTGTAATAAGAGGAATAATGTATAGAACGTCGCCGGTCAAAAATAAGATAAGCCCTGAAGGGGAAAATAAGCCCCTTCAGGGCGAAGCAAGACACCTTCGCTGCGCGTCGGTCGGTGTACTGTTCGCCCTATCGGGGCTTATTTTCCCGATAATGACCGGCGTTCTATACATTATCCCTTACATATATATTTAGCAGAGTAGGCCTAGTAACAAATGTGTACAAAGTTACCCATGTATAAAAAAAAAAGTCGGGTTGAAATCGGGCTCGGGCTCATAATTACGGTTAATGTGTCGGGCCGGGCTCGGACAGAACGTGCACGGGCTTGGGCCGGGTCGGGCTTGATTTTCTGGGTCCGATCTAAGCTCTACTACACTGCCGCCCATAGGTTTGGCATAGTTATAATGGCGCTCGACGGCGTATTTATGCGTTTTAATGTAAACGACAACTTTTTTGAAAACGATGCTGTGTGCACAATGTTATTTTTGAAAACGGAGGGGGGGGAAATATTCGTTTCTATAAATACCCTGCTACCTAAACGTGGCCCTAGAATCTGGATTGGAGTCCCAGAGAAAGGACCAAGTTCCTTTAGGTCGGGTTGAAGTCCCGACTTGGGTTCCAGAGAGACTGTTGATCTGATCTTAAATACATTGCACTTTAAATATTACTCACTAAAAAGCCTTTTTAACTTTCAATTTAATTTTCTATTTTTACCAGAAAGATACATGATCTGATACCACAGAGAAAGGATAAGGGTTTCTAGAATCCGGGTTGGAGTCCCAGAGAAAGTACCAAGTTCCTTTAGGTCGGGTTGGAGTCCCGACGCGGATACCAGAGAGACTGTTGATCTGATCTTAAATACATTGCACTTTCTATTTTACTCATTTCTTTGCATATGTTTTGTTTTACTTATCTATTATTTTATTTTATTGTATGACAATGTTTATATGTGAAGCACTTTGAGTCTGCCTTGTGTATGAAAAGTGCTATGTAAATAAAGTTGCTTTGCCTTGCCTATATATAGTTATTTCCTCTTTTTATAATGTCGCTGAGTGTGAATGTCGCTCCATGCTATCCAACAGTGGACCCCTGTCATTACATACAAAAAAAGTGTGGAACTTTTAAAGCTGAGCCTTTACATTTTGTTGGAAAAATACACTATGTTTGTTTGTTGTTTGTATGTTTCAAGAGACTGGTTTTCTTCGTGATTGCATGTTTGAAGAGACTTTACTAAGTAGTCTGTTTAACAGCCCTCTACACTCTGACAGACGTGTGAACGGCTGCAGGTCGTTCACACAATAGAGGAGTGTTTGAAGCGACGTGTGTGGATTGGTCGTTGAAAAGCTCTGGCCAGCAGAGGCGCTGTAGAGTATGGACTAAACACTCACACTTTCTGGTCCCCTCTTGGCAAAAGTTGAGAAAATGCGTGAAAATATTTTAGGCATGTTTTTAGCTTGATTTAAGGCATGACCAAAAGGGGACCATAAAAATGTCCCCTCTTGGCTCGGAGGTCCCCTGTTGGTGAAGGTGTTACGACGCCGAAGTCCACTGTTGGATAGTTAGGCGAGTGCACACACACACACACACACACACACACACACACACACACACACACACACACACACACACACACACACACACACACACACACACACAGTGTTCCTGTTGAGAAGTGCTAGCACTGCGGTGTACTTCCATTGAACAATTGGACAACATACAAACCACCAAAAGGCTTTTTGTTGTGGTGGTCTGCATTATGAGCATTAGCTGTGCTCATAGACACATTGACATTGTAAACATTCAGCATTGATTATGTCATAACGATCTTATCCTTTCAAAGTCCAGTCAGAGAAACTGCAGTGTAAATAATCCAACAAATGTGTGTGCTTCTTTGTGTGTGCGTGCATGCATGTACGTTAGAGCATGTGTTCATGATTGTGTGTGTGCAAGACATTTAAAGAGTGTGCCTTTTAGTTTCCGGCTCTGTTGCTGTTCAAGCATTTTTGTGTGTGTGCGCTAACATGTTGTAATGTGTGTGTGTGTGTGTGTGTGTGTGTGTGTGTGTGTGTGTGTGTGTGTGTGTGTGTGTGTGTGTGTGTGTGTGTGTGTGTGTGTGTGTGTGTGTGTGTGTGTGTGTGCATTCGTGTGCGTGCATGCGAATATGTTGTAATGTGTGTGCTTGTGTACATGCAAACATGTTGTAATGTGTGTGCTTGTGTATATGCAAACATGTTGCAGTGTGTGTGTGTGCGAACATGTTGCAGTGTGTGTGTGTGCACAGACCTGAGCTGCCCCCCGGGACCCTCTCCAGGTGGTGGGGGTCCCGGGGGATGCCGTCCAGGTGGTGGTGGGACTCGGACCACATGCAGAGCTCGCTGGTGTTGGGGCCCCCCAGGGGGACGGCCCCCGCCCGCTTCAGCAGGGCCACTGGGGGGGGGTCCATCTAAAAGATCATTGGCAATGATGTCCCAAAAGGCTTTATAAAACTCAACTGTGAGGCCGTCTATGCCGGGGGCCCGCCGTCCCTGCATGCCCTGCAGGGCGGCGTACAGTTCCTGCACCTCTAACGGCCCTTCAAGACAGGAGTTGGTCTCTGCAGAGACCTGAGGCAGTCCACCAGTGAACCCCTCTATCAGTGAGTCCTCCTCCTCATACTCGCTGCTGTAGAGGGAGGTGTAGAACTCTACTGCACGCCTCCGGATCTGGCCTGGCTCGACAATCTCCTGCCCTGTGTCTGAAAGCAGTGTGTGGATTACTCGCTTCTGCCCATTCTTCCTCTCCAGGCCGAAGAAATAGCTAGAGGGAACATCCATCTCCGCAATGGCTTGAAACCGGGACCTGACCAGTGCAATGGTCAGGTAATGCTAGCTTTTTAATTTTGAGGACTTCAATATGTCCTCGATCTCCTGTGGATTCACCTAAATTCTCTAGTTCCACTATATCTATCTCCAGGTCCTTCATAGATCTAGTGATGTCTCTAGTGACATTGAGGGTGTGCTGTTGACATAAAAGTTTGATTTCGGTCTTGCCATGGTCCCACCACTGCCTAAGACTGCTATAATCATTCTTCCTCTGCCTAAAAACATCCCAAAAATAAATGAACACCTCCCTAAACTTTCTATCAAACGTTAAAACAGAGTTAAAATGCCAGTAAGCACATTTAGGCTTTACATTTCTAATAAAAACCTGACATAAAACCAAAGAGTGATCAGTAAAAACAGCTGGGATAATGGTGCATGATTTATAAATATTAAAATGATGCTTAAAACAATAAATACGGTCTAGTCTGGCTGAGGATATCCTACTCCCTCTGAGGTGGGACCACGTGTACTGTCGGCAATCTGCATGCATCCTTCTCCATACATCCACCAGGCCATAAGCAGAGATCAGCTGCCTCAGAGCATGCTGGGATGCTGGATGTGGCTCTGCATGGTTTCGGTCTAAAACCTCATTTTCAGTACAATTAAAATCCCCACCCAAGTATAAAAAATCCTCCGTTGCACAGCCATTTAAAACATCACTTACCTTTTCTAAAAAAACTTTCCTCTCTGCACCATTTGTCGGAGCATACACATTAATAAAAACAGCCGTAAAAACATCAGACCGAGCTTTGACTAAAAGTAGCCTCCCCTCGATAAAATGCTCGACCTCCAGTGAGACCGGAGTGAAAGCCTTGGAGAAGAGGAAGCCTACTCCTCCACTCAGAGAAGTACCGTGACTCAAAATGGCTTCCCCTTCCCACTCTCTCCTCCAGTCTTCCAGATCTTTGCCGGGCAGCGCTTATGCACCTCCGCCTCCGGCGGTGGTCCCTCAGCGGGGCTCAAGCGGGAGACATTCGCCGCCAACAATCCCTTTCTCCTCCTTGTCGTGGTTCATGTTCTTGAGGGAGTCAAAGCCAAAGTTCCTTCCCCCCAATTCATTCTCAACCTTGGCTGAGATAACCCCCAATACGAGTCTCGTTGTAGAAATACCAGAGACGAGAGTCCGACGTGTTATGCGCCATCACACCAACAGCAGAACGGTTATCCAAATAACAAGGAAGTGTAGGCTACAACACTTGCGTTACATTCCTGGAGCTCTATATCTAAATAATATCATATAATACATAGATATCTATATCATATAACATATTGTGTGCGCCTCCAGACGATATTATGAATCACAAACGACTTTGTCGGGTTCTGCGACGTCTCTGGTTCTTCCACTTTCACATCAACCTGAAGTCGACTGAACCGCGCGCTGCCTGCTGCCGGCTGCCCGCTGCCGGGCGATGGTGCCTCGCGGCAACCGGCGGCATGTCGCAGTTCATGTACTTCAGCGAGTCAAACCAAAGTTCCTTTCCCCCAATTCCTTCTCAACCATGGCTCAGATAACCCCCACGACAGTCTCGTTGTGGAAATACAAGACACGTCAAAGAACCGACAAGAAACACTTGCGTTACAGTGTGTGTATTCACACACACACACATGTGGCGCTCGCACGGTCGAGTCTCATTGGCGGGCCAACGTCTCTGGGCGGGCCAGGCAGAGTAAGGGGAGGAGCTGAGATTCCTGATGACGTCATGAGCACAGACATTCCAAATCAGCGCGCTTGAGCCTCCGTTTTTTCAAAGGCGAGCAGAACAGCTTGTGCTAGTTTTACACCAAACGCAAGTTTTAGCCACTGGGGGACCATAGGCAGGCTAGGGGAACTCATATTTATGTTAGAAAACCTCCCAAAGTGAGATTTTCATGTCATGGGACCTTTAACTAACATCTGTGGTCCCTACATGCAAAGTCAATGCAGCCCTTGACCTCAGCAATGAGTCTCATTCCAAAGACGATTATGATAGACAGGTGGTAGGAATATATTGTAAATTAAATTAGTATGATCATTAGTTTACGAACTAGATTTGATCTATCTTATAATACAGAATATTTCTGACAGGTTATTGTTGTATTTCGTTTCAGACACCAAGTGGCATGATCCCAGCTCATACTTCAGTGGACCCAGAAGTGAGCCAGAGATCCACTTCATCCATCCAACAGGTTATTACACATTTATTGTAGATCGTTTCTATTTAAATTAAATAGATGTCTCAGTTCATTCCAATTTGATATGAAATGGCTTCTGACTATCACAACCAACCTTTATGTGCAAAATTTTCACAATATAAACATTTCCATAAGTTGGTTCAATATCATAGCGTTAAAGGGCAACTTCACCCATTTCACATAAGCTTTGTATTTTTAGAACCCCCCGCATATTTTTGAATGGTCTAGCATCATTCCCTTATTTTCTGGAGAGACTGGAGAGATCCGTATCGATTTCCAACACTTCCTGTTTTTTATGACGCAATATGACGATTTTTGCGTACAAGAAAACAGGAAGTGTAAGAGGAGATGATTCTCGTAAGACTACAACCACTAGTCCCACCCCCCTCTAGGGGGTGGGACCCACTGACGCTACAGACCTATTAGAGCAGTGCCAGTGGGTGGGACTTCACCAGCAGAAACTAACATCCACAGCGTCTGAAGCTAAGATAACAGAGGCTGTTGCTAAAACTGAAGTACATTGGCGGAGGGTACTGGATCTGACATAGAAGATGGCTCCATGCAAAAGTTCACCATTTCGAAAGAAACACAAACGAGGACTACCGTATTTTCCGTACTATAAAGCACACCGGATTATAAAGCGCACCTTTAATGAATGGCCTATTTTAGAACTGTTTTCATATATAGGGCGCACCGGATTATTAGGCGCATAGAATAGAAGATACTGCAGTCAAACGTTTGACTGGGGTTGCGTTATGCATCGACAAGACCGAGCTGTGCTAAAGAGAATGTCAACAAAACAGTCAGATAAAGTCAAACTGTATTAAGCGTTCTGACAACTCCGGTCACTCCCATGGTAACGATGTTCAAACGTTAATGTGCATATTAACAATATCTGATCAATATCTCTTAACAGTAAGCTCACCTTTTTCAGTTCATTCCCCGTCTACGAATCCCTCGAATTCTTGTGTGTGCGAATTGAACAGTTGGGCGAGTACGGCATCCAACATGCCCGGATTCCTCTCGTCATTATCTGAGTCAGTGTCGCTGCTGTTGCCTGGCAGTTCAGTGATTATTCCTGCCTTCGTGAAAGCTTGGACCACAGTGGAGACTGTTATATCAGCCCAGGCATCCACGATCCATTGGCAGATAGTGGCGTAAGTCGACTGGCGCTGTCTCCCCGTCTTGGTGACGAGTGTTCGCCTTCTTGGCCCCGTCCACACGAAGCCGATTTTTTGGGTGAAGCCGCATAAAAAAACGCTTTTGGTGGACACGGCCTACGGCCACACCAAACGCGTGTAACGTGCCTAACTTGTCGCTTGATCATTGTGTGTCACAAAAATGGTTCAACGCGCTTGTGGCTGCGCTGGATTTAGGAGTCAGAGGTAGGAAACCCAAACGCCGCCATGTTTGGGTGCATGATAGAGTTTAGATCGGGTTAAATTAAATAATCTCGGATATAAATAACAATAATATAGTCCGCCAAGACGTTGAGGTTGCTTAGCGACCAGAGACGCTGTCCATGCAAGTGAATGGAGCGTTCCCTCTTCGTCATAACTATCAAACCAAACATCCTTCAAATTCAACGAGCGAACATTATGAAATTAAAATACACATTTCTCGCTAAAAATGTTTACATAAACGCATTTAATGGCGTAACTATGTTACTATTTCCACCCAGAATAAGGAAAGATGTCGGCCGTATGCTTCTGTGCAAGCGTCACTACTCTAGTGACGTCGGTTCAAGCTCCACGCTGATTTGTTCCATTAGTAGATGGAACAAGGAGGTGTCCGATAGGCGGAGATGATCAGCGGGAGTGGCCGCCAGCGAAGCTGTGCATGGTGGGAGTTGTTGTCTTCAATCCACAAGCGCCAAAAAGTCACTTTCTGCCTTTTCTCGGTCAAGACGGCACCAAATTAGAATTTTATTTTATTATTCGACTACATATAGGACCCAATTTCAATACATATTCATGTCTGCACCGGTGAAATGCTCCTTTAAGAAAAATTAGCCTTACCATTTGACAGAACTAACCTCCCCTTAAAACATAAAATTATACTTTATTCTCACTAAATCCTATGTTCTTTTCCCCTTTGGCAATGATTTTGCCCATTTTACATACTTCTTATCAATTTGCTTGATTTAATTTCTACGGCAGCAGATCCATTTACATTAGTGTTTGGGCTGTTCAGCTTTCTTTGACAACAAAAGGATAAGTCAAAGTCAGGAACCTTGACTCTAGATGTGTTCAGTCGTCAGGTCCTCATTTTGTACTTAGTCTGTGCAAGGCTTAAATGTGTTTCAGATGACGTCCCAATATGGTATGACCCAACAAGAGTAGAGTGTGTGTGTGTTACGAGGTCCTCATATTGTTGGGTAGCAGATATTTTAGTTTTAACTATTTCTATAGAGCCTTACATAAATAGCCCAGATCCACGTTTGAATTATTTTACTTAAAACTGTGGTCCCTACATGCATAGTCAATGCAGCACAGTCTAATATATCCTAATTCCACGTTTCAGTACTGTGTTTATACAAAATAATATTTATTGTTCATCATTTCATTCAAGGCAAGGAAGTCCTCTGGAACTGTCCCCTTCCACAAGTGTCCTACTGCAGAGCAGGTAAGAACGCTGCATTCTGGTCATAAGTTCAAATAGTTCATATTTTCACCCCTTGGGGTAATTATGATGTGAGGAAACATTATAGACTTTCAAGTAAGTATTTTCATTTTGATTTGTAAAGCTTAGAAAAAGCTGCCGTCTGAAAAATCTGAAGCGCCATCATGGTCGTTGTGAAGATCGTTACCAGGAGGCTCAAAAAGAGGTAGCCAAGAGATCTTTGATTCAGGTCACCAGAATTAATCATTCGGTGAGTTTGTAGATGTTATGCACATTGTGATGGTACTATAGGGAGTATGATACCCTAGCTATTAATGCATGCGTAAGTTATTGACAGAATTAGTAGCTTTTTTTCTCCATTTTCCTTCAGACCTCCACTGACTTATTTGAGGAATCTTCGGATGCTACGGACTATGATGATGCTGACTATGTTCCAGCCTCATGTGGCAATTCCTCGGATGCTTCAATTATAAGTACTGCTAGTCAAGAACTCAAAACCATGAAGGGGGATGGTGCCACCAGTTCAGAGGTAGCTAGAACATCAAGTTATTCAAAGATGAGCAGCAATCATTGTGCCTCAGTGATAAGCTGCAGTGCCAATTCATTAAAGAACACATCACAGCAGAAAAGCTCTGTAAATGTCTCACCATTGCCAATAAAAGCAAAAGGAAGCAAGTACAACAAGAAGCAATTTTGTCTTTATTGTAAAAAGGGCATTTCTAAATTGGCAAGACATCTTGAATCCGTCCACAGTGAAGAGCCTGATGTTGCAATGGCTTTCAGTTTTGATAAAAGATCCCGCAAAAGAAGCGAGCTGTTACGCTCTATTAAGAAGCGAGGAAACTTTGACCATAATGCTGAAGTGGCAAGCTGTGGCACTGGAGAGATGGTTGCTTGTAGAAGACCCAGTACTGCAAAACAATCTGATGACTTCCGTCACTGCAAATTTTGCGAAGGGCTGTATGCAAGAAACTCTTTATGGAGACATGTGAGAAACTGCCCGAAAAAGTCTGTTGAGGAAGAGCCTCAAGTTGGCCGAAAAAGGATTCAAATGCACTTACCAAGACCTGACTCAGTTAAGGAAACTGTTTGGAAGATTGCTTGTGAAATGAACCAGGATGACGTTTCTTCGGTTGTAAGGAGTGAAACTGTAATCCTTTGTATCGGCGAGTCACTGTTCAATTCCAGGAAACCGTATGAAAGAAGGAATGACTACATACGCCAAAAAATGAGAGAGATGGCAAGACTATTGATAACGGCAAGAGCTATAACACCTTTGAAGAGCACCGAAGACCTTGTTATGCCCTGTAACTTTCCGCATGTGATACAGGCAGTTAGATCTGTTGCTGGTTATGATGTCGAAAGCAACTCGTATAAAATCCCATCATTGGCTTTGAAATTGGGACACAGTTTAGCCAAAGTTGCAGGCATTGTGCAATGCAATGCCATCATTGCAAATCGCCCTGCCGTTGCGGAGTCTGCAAAGCAATTTGCCTTTCTACATCAGAAAAAGTGGACAGAGTCCATTTCTGCTGCCGCATTGGGAACACTTCAACAAGCCAAATGGAATAAACCACAGGTTTTACCCTTTACAGAGGATGTGTCGGTGCTGCACAAGTTTCTTGCTGCTGAGCGTGTTAAGCGCATGAAGGACCTTGAGGAAGAACCCAACAGCAAAAGCTTTGGAAATCTTGCTAAAGTGACTTTGACGCAGGTAGTACTATTTAACAGAAGGCGGGAAGGTGAAGTTTAAAAAATGGAGCTTCAGACTTTCACATCCAGGGATCGTACAGAGCTGAATCCAGACATTGTGAGGGGCCTTACCGACTTCGAGAGGAAGCTTGCAGAGCACTTTGAGAGAGTTGAGATTCGTGGTAAAAGGTCAAGAAAGGTTCCAGTGCTTCTAACCCCCGACATGATCGCTGCTATGGACCTCCTAATGAAAAGCAGGAAAGAGTGTCAAGTCCACAAAGAAAATGTGTACATGTTTGCACGGCCAGGTGTCCTTTCCCATTACAGAGGCTCTGACTGCTTTCGTAAGTATGCAAAGCAATGTGGTGCAAAGAACCCAGAGGCACTCACCTCAACAAGATTGCGGAAACAAGTGGCCACTTTGTCCACACTACTAAATCTGAAAGAAAATGAAATGGATCAACTTGCCACCTTTCTAGGACACGAAATCCGTGTCCATAGAGAATTCTATCGGCTTCCAGAGAGTACCCTTCAGCTCGCAAAAGTCAGCAAACTCCTGATATCACTCGAAAAAGGAAGACTGCCTTACCTGCAGGGGAAAGGGCTGGATGACATTGAGGTCAATCCTGAAGGTAACATTTTATTTGAAATATAGTTTTTAACCACTTCAAATATAACTATTATAAGTGTTCTTAGTCCTTAATTTAAATGATTTGCCTGAACGTTTTTTTACCCAACCAGATGAAGTAGAAATGAGTGATGATTCCAGCGAAGAAAACATTGCTGACCTACATCAATGCAAAGGTATCCTGACTTGTATATATGCGGTAATATCTTTAAGTTATGTCACATAAATTAACATTTCTGGGGGATTATCGAAATGATCCTCAAGTAATTCTACATTCATGAATTTGCATTCAGCTTATGTTTACATCTGAAATCTAAATGAATATATAATGTAGAATTGCATATTGCCTGACACTGAGGTTGTTTACAGTGAATAATGCAAGCAAACCAACGTATTGTCAGAAAGCTCATAGAATAACATCACAATCATTATTACTTTGCAAAGGCTCAATAACTGAGACTGCTAGGGACCAGACACTTCTGAGGCACACTCCTGAGTCAACCAGCCTGGACAACATTGAGGGCACTTCCGAGTCAACCAGCCTGCACAACATGGAGGGCACTTCCGAGTCAACCAGCCTGGACAACATGGAGGGCACTTCCGAGTCAACCAGCCTGGACAACATGGAGGGCACTTCCGAGTCAACCACCCTGGACAACATGGAGGGCACTTCCGAGTCAACCACCCTGGACAATATTGAGGGCACTTCCGAGTCAACCAGCCTGGACAACATGGAGGGCACTCCTGAATCAACCACCCTGGACAACATGGAGGGCACTCCTGAATCAACCACCTTGGATGACGTAAACATGAGTCACAAAATAGTCACATTCCAAGCTTCTTCAAAGGGCTCCAAAAGAAAGCAAGGTTAGTCAGCATTTTGTATTCATTACTTTATTAGAAAAATGTATTGATAACATATATCATATAACTACTAACTAGAATCCTTTGTATCATATCCCCCATTTGTTGCAGAGCCATTGTTCCATTGTTAATCAGTTGTATTTTGTTTCCATTTATGAAAGCTGTGAAGGTGAGAAGCAAGTGGACAGGTGAGGAAGTGAAGGCTGTTGAGCGGCATTTGCTTAACTTCATTACAAGCTGCAGAATACCTGGCAAAAAGGACTGTGACTCCTGCCTCCAGGCAGAGTCAGTAGCTCTGAAAGACCGAGACTGGGTTGCCATCAAGTACTACGTACACAACAGAAACGTAGCATTAAAAAGGAAGATGACTAGGTAGATCCATTCCAATTGATCTTGTTTTTTGCTTGTATTTTTTTTGCTGGCACTCAATAAAAGTAAGAAATGCAAAAAGTTTTCCGCCTTTTTTTATTACGTGAATATTTGCTACGAATTTTTATATATTGTCACAAATAGCAATAATACGACTTAAACAGTAGACTGAGAACATATTATATTTAAGAGCTATGTGAACATGGATAGTCCTTTCTGTTGAAGGTTACCCGGGTTGTCTGGGGTTTTGACATTTCTACATAACCGGACCCCAGTTAAAATACAGATCCTATTTTGTGTATTCTAGGGTCTTTATAATTCACATTAACCTGAAAATAGAGTGTGTGTGTGTATGGGCTGGTTGCTATGGGCCTTATAAGTCACATAAACCTGAAAATAGAGTTTGTGTGTGTATGGGCTGGTTGCTATGGGCTGAACAAAAATATAGCCCTAGCCTAAATCTGAACAGATGGTTGCATTCCTAGAATCAAGGAATGGAAATATTCTGATTCCCAGGTCTCTTGGACCTGGGCATGTCCCAATTTGTCAAATTTTTTTCATAAGTCCTGATATAGTCTATAAATGCGTGTGTGTGTGTGTGTGTGTGTGTGTGTGTGTGTGTGTGTGTGTGTGTGTGTGTGTGTGTGTGTGTGTGTGTGTGTGTGTGTGTGTGTGTGTGTGTGTGTGTGTGTCAGGTCTGTCCTTTGTGGCTCCAGCCTTCATGAGGAGAGAGAAGCCCGGCCAGGTGAGAGTCTGCTCACCTGAAGAGACAGACTCTGAGGAGGAGCAGCTCTGGACCTCTGGATTGACCGGTACAAAGACATTTATAAGACATTTCTGCAAGGAGTAATGTGCAGTGAACATTATCCCTTTCAAAGCCCTGAAGATACATTAGCCTGCATATACTGCTTAATCATTTGACCAAAGATATAGCAACAAAAAGGGGTTTTATTGATTTAAAGGGATTTTATTGCATCTGAAAAAAGGAAAACCTGTAATAAACATTTTTAATAATAGGTTGTACCTCATAGTAAATTAGCAGGTTATATTACCCATTTTAGTCAGTTAGTTGAAGTGAGTCGTTTATATACTACTTTATTAGATTAGATTAGATTAGATTAGGCTTTATTGATCCTTTTGGGATGACTCCCTCAAGGAAATTGATTGTCCAGTAGCTTACAGAAAGAAACACAACACAATATTAAATTATATACAATATAAGATAAACAATACACTCTTAGATAACTATAAAAAGTAAAATAAAAAGTAAACAGTAAACAATAATTATAATATAATATAAGATAAACAATAAACTCTTAACTAACTAACTATAAAAAGTAAACAAAAAACAGTAAACAGTAAACAATAAACTCTTAGCTAATATAGAAAGTACCGGTAGATAATAATAGAAGTAAAACAGGATTCAAGTAAAATAAAAGATAAATGTAGAGAACTGTATAGAGGATTAATATAAATAAATAAATATAAATAAATAAATGTAAACATAAATAGACATATATATATATACATATACACATGCACACACACATACATATACACACATACACATATATACATATACATACACATACATACACATACATACACACATACACATACGGCATTGTGGATAAATATCATATCATATATGAAATGACGGTGAGCAAGGGGTGGCTGACAGTTAAATTAAATTAAATAAATTAGCAGTTCAAATTAAGCAGTGGAATAGGTTATATCTCTCCTCTTTACTCTATTACTCTATTACTTCCATTACTTCTATTCTATTTCCTCCTACTTCCCTCAGAGTGAGGAGTTGTATAGTGTGATGGCATGAGGGACAAAGGAGTTCTTTAGTCTGTTGGTCCTAACTTTGGGAAGGAGCAGCCTTCCACTGAACAGGCTCCTCTGGTTGTTGATGACAGTGTGCAAGGGGTGGCTGGCATTGTCAATAATGTCCAGCAGTTTGTCCAGTGTCCTCCTCTCTGCCACCGTCACCAGTGGTTCCAGCTTCATGCCGACCACAGAGCCAGCCCGCCTGATCAGTTTATCCAGTCTGGAGGTGTCCCTCTTGTTTATGCTGCCTCCCCAGCACACCACAGTGTAGAAGAGGACGCTGGCAACCACAGTCTCCCTAGCCGCAGGCTAAGGTTGAAGATCCGTTGTAGCGGCTCTCCCAGTTCTGCAGCGTAGGTCTTCAGCAGTCTCGGACACACTTTGTCCGGGCCTGCTGCTTTCCTGGGCTGGAGCTTCCTCAGCTGTCCTCTGACCTGGTCTATGGTGATGTGAGGCGGGGATTGTGTTGAGGTGGGGGGGGAGGAGGGGGATGTTGTGGTGTCTGGGGGGAGGTGTGTAGAGGGAAGAAGAAGGAGAGATGGCTGTGGTGAGGGTGGGGGTGGTGGTGGTGGTGGTGGTGGGGGGGACGAGGGCTGGTTGAACCTGTTGAAGAAGTCATTCAGCTCGTTCGCCCTCTCCGTTGTCTGCATTGTCCCCCCTGTAGCTCTGGTCTTTGTGTTGTGACCTGTGATGGTCCTCACACCTTCCCAGACCTCCCTCATGTTGTTCTCCCTCAGCTTCTGCTCCACCTTTCTCCTATAGCTGTCCTTAGCTTCCCTCACACAGTGTTTCACCTCCTTCTGTGCTGCCTTCATGGCCTCCCTGTCCCTGCTCCTGAAGGCAGCCTTCTTCTTGTTGAGGACAGCCTTGACTTCCCGCGTTACCCATGGCTTGTTATTAGGGTAGCAGCGGACAGTCCTGACAGGGGAGACCACGTCTGCGCAGAAGTTGAGGTACTCCGTCAGACAGTGTGTCATCCCCTCTATGTCCTCACCATGCGGGTCGATCAACACATCCCATACTGTGGTGTCGAAACAGTCTCTCAGGGCACTTTCCATCTCAGGGGACCACCTCCTGATGGTGCGAGTTGTCACCGGCTGTCTTTGGACCAGGGGGATGTACAGTGGCTGTAGGTGAACCAGGTTGTGATCAGACTTCCCCAGTGGGGGGAGGGGAGTCGCTCTATATGCATCCCTCACATTAGCATAGAGGAGATCAATTGTCCTGTTGTTTCTGGTAGTACAGTCTACAACCTGGTGAATCCAAAGTAGAATCCAAAGTTACGTGATTAAAGTCCCCAGAGATGATCATAAATGCCTCAGGGTGCTGTGTCTGCAGCCTTGCTGTGACGGAGTGTATCTTCTCACAGGCAGTGGCTGTGTCACGTTAAAATTGTACCGGGGGCGAAAATTGTACCGGCCTACGTCATCGTTTGTTTACATCCTGACAACCTGACAACCTGCCCTGCAACAGACGACGCGATGCAGAAAACATGTTTCCAAACGACGAAATAACATAATACAGATAGCGGATCGCTATCTGAATTAAGATATATAGCGATAACACTTGTATTTGTATTGTATTTAATTGTTTAATCGAAACAATAAAGAAACTTGACCGCGAAACGGGCGATCGCGTCAAATGACGCGTCAAATCACGTAGGAAGGTTCTTGAACATTCTAGACTATGAAACCTGCTTAAAACACTCAGTTTACTAGCTAAATTCGATTAAACAATTCAATACAATGCAAATATAAAGTAAAAACAAGTGTTTTCTAGCGATCCGTTATCTGTATTATGTTTCATTAACCCTCCTACGTCATTTGACGCGATCGCCCGTTTCGCGGGCAAAACATTTGTCATTTGACGCGATCGCCCGTTTCGCAGGCAATTTTTTTTATTGTTTCGATTAAACAATTAAATACAATACAAATATAAAGTAAAAACAAGTGTTATCGCTATCCATCATAATACAGATAGCGATCCGCTATCTGTATTATGTTATTTCGTCGTTTGGAAACATGTTTTCTGCATCGCGTCGTCTGTTGCAGGGCAGGTTGTCAGGATGTAAACAAACGATGACGTAGGCCGGTACAATTTTCGCCCCCGGTACAATTTTAACGTGACAGCTGCGTCCGCTCTCGGAGGAATGTAAACACAGACGGTGATCACATGACTAAAATCCCTCGGCAGATAATATGGCCGCAGGCTAACAGCTAGCAGCTCGAGGTCCCGGCAACATGAGACTGTCTTTATGGAGATATGTCCTGGGTTACACCAGCGGTTGTTGACATACATGATGAGACCCCCACCTTTGCTTTTTCCGCTCGCTTTAGTGTCTCTGTCGGCTCTCACGGCAGTGAATCCCAGCAGGTCCACGTTAGCATCCGGTACAAGGTGGTTAAGCCATGTCTCCGTAAAGATGAACAAGCTGCTGTCACGGTAGATCCGTTGGTTGTTCAGCGCGGACCGCTCGTCAATCTTGTTCGGCAGCGAGTTCACATTCCCCATGATTACGGAGGGAATAGATGGTTTGTAGCGCCTACGATTATCCGCAAGCTCAGCCTTTATCTTAGCTCCAGCCTTGCAGCCCCTGGGTCTCCTCCTCAGCTCCGCTGGGATTGGGTGTCGTATCCCAGCCCGTCCGTTTGTTTGTTTGTTTGTTGTTTGTTTTGTCCGTTAGTCCGTTTGTTTGCAAAGCCAGTAGTTCCTCTCTTGAGTGAGAGAGCTGGCTCTTGGTTGCATTTTTAGAAAAAATAAATAGAATAGAAGTATCTATAGTATATAGTATATAGTTTAGTATAGTACAGTATATATATTAAACACACACTAAGTAGAAAGAAGTTAAAAAACGGGAGAGCTACTGGAGAGGCAGCCGTCTCCCACAGCGCCATGGCAACAAGAAGTGTCCCTTTTATTGTCAGTTAGTAGGAGTTAGTAGCATACATCCTTACTTATAGTTAGTCAGATATAGTATGTAAGTTAGGTTTTATACTTCATTGGTTGTTAGTAGCTTATACTACCTTTTTAGTCAGTTAGTAGTCAGTAGGATACTTCCTTACTTAGATTCAGTAAGTAGTTATTTGGTTAAATATTAATTGATCGTAAGTCAGAAAGTTAAATACTAACTTATAGTAAGTTAATAGTAACTTGGTTGTTAATAGCTTCTAAGCTACCTTTTAGTCAGTTAGTCATAGTTAATATAGTACATCCTTACATATGGTCTGTTTGTTGTAGTTAATAGGTCACATCCTAACTCATATAGTCAGTTGGTAATAGTTAGCAGGTTACATCCTAACCTAAAGCCAGTTATGTCAGCAGGTGCTCGAGTGTGGAAGCCACCAACAGTCAGACAGGGGTCTCTACAACAGCCCAGTACGTCAGATGCAGTTTCTTTACGGGTATAAAACAGCACACATCACCTTCAGCAGCCTTACCATGTCCTGTCCTCTATGGTACGAGACCTGCTTCATGTCCGTGTGACAGCAGACTCATGGATTAAGGGTATTAATTACACCAGCACGATGTATAACCTTAGACGTATTGTTGCTAGGAGGTAAGGTACCTACTAGGGGTGTACGGTATAAACGGTGCTGAAGGTATACCGGTGTGAATTTGCGCTACGGTATAGATTTTGACGTTACTGTGAGACCGGAGTGACCGGGAGACAATGTTGTGTGTAACGCGTAACAAAGTAAGTAATGCGTTAATACAGTTCCCTAACTACTTTTTCATGTAAAAAGTAAAGTTACGAGCAACTACTGAAAATATGGTAACGAAACATAGTTCCTTTTTCAATTCGGCACCACGTTACTTTTCCCAGGGACAGATTGACAGCGATACTGCCTTCTCAGGCAGTATGCTATTGCATACTGCCTGAGAAGGCAGTATGCAAGCACGCAGCAAGCGCTCCTGCGTGCTCGCGCAATAGTCCCTTCACGAGCTCTCATTCCACAACGTACGAGACAGACGCTGGAAGCGTGAAGCCGTCGCTGCAATCAGACATTGCTTCCGCAGGCATTTTGAATGCCAGTGGTGGAACGAGCTGACAAACGTTGTCACTGTTTACCTGTCTAAGGACATGGTTCCCTTTCAAAATGTCGATAGAAAGGGCTTTAAAGAGATGGTCAAAACACTCGATCCCAGGTACGCGTTTCCTGCCGACACACACTTCAGCCAAATTGAGATGCCAAAACTATACGGCAAGGTCCGCAAGCAAGTGGAGAAACAAATCCATACTCAGGGTTCCCGCGGGGTCTTAAAAAGTCTTAAAAGCATTGAATTCATGAATTTGGAATTAATACCTTAAAAAGACTTGAAAAAGTCTTGAATTTTGATATCTGGGTCTTAAAAAATCGGCAGTATAACTTCTCCGTAGCGCATTCTCCTCAAAAGTCAAAACACCGGAACCAATAATGAATGCAACGCTTCCGCGGGTCCCATTTATATTTCCATGGTTCCCGCTTCCCACACGTCACTTTGCTACAGTACACCAACAACAAGCCAAGCAGAAGTGCGCAATTTTTTTTTTGAACGTTTGTTTAGGTTATCTAGCGACCCATTTTATGCTGGGGTTATGGGGAAATGTAAGTTTAATGACGCGTGGCGAGATAAACAGGCATTTTGCCACTGGTTGAAACCGGTGGACAAAAATGTTTTCGCGGCTTTTTGCACCGTATGCAAAAAAATTATTCAGCTTGGTACGATGGGCTTGAAGGCTTTAGAGTCCCATGCCAAGTCGTCCAAGCACATTTCTTCTATAAAAGGGAAATATCAAACTCCTTCCATCGCCGGAGTGTTTTCTGCTAGCGTTGGCCAGCCAGCTGTTGTGCCTGAATCAGAAGCAGAAGCAGATAACCAGCCAACTGCTAGCACTAGCAGTGATACAGCAGCCCCTCCAGTTACGACGACTAGAGTGGATCTGCGCACATCTTTTGGGTCCACACCCACTATGAAGGCAGAGGTGTTGTGGACTCTTAATACCATCTCCAAACACCAGTCTTACAATGGTAATGACAGTATTTCAGAGCTGTTCAAATGCATGTTCCCAGATTCCGACATCGCTACCACATTTACTTGTGGTCCTGACAAAACGGCGTACATAGCCAAGTTTGGTTTAGCTGTCTATATAAAAGAGGAACTGGTGTCCCAAGTCAACAAATCGCCGTTCGTTCTGATGTTCGACGAGAGTCTCAACGAGACTACGAAAAACAAACAGCTGGATGTGCATGTCCGCTTCTGGAACGAGGGACAGGTTCAGTCCAGATATCTGGGCTCCCAGTTTATGGGACATTCCACTGCACAAGACCTGCTGTCACATCTCAAAGTAAGCATGACCCTTTTTACTCTACTTTCCTTAACAATGTTTGTTTATGTGTTTATGTACTTGGCAGACGCTTTTGTCCAAAGCAAATACCGTATTTTCCGCACTGTAAGGAGTATAAACCGCAGCAGCTAAATTGAATGATGTGTACATATATAAGACGCACTGGACTATAAGCCGCAGGTGTTTTAATGTTTAATTACCATTAGGGCTGGCCCGAATGCCATTTTTCAGGCTTCGGATACTCGTTGGTTTTTCCGAGCGATTAATCGAATACTCGTTCCAGAAAAAAACACCACCAAAAATAACATTAATAATCCCTATATACTCCCTGGAACCGATTATGACAGTATCTGCATATTTTGTTGAAGATTTAATAGCTTTTTACCGTTAATTAGTAGGCCTAAGTAGGTTGAAGTTCCTTAGTTTTTCCCTGTGGAAGCGAACAGCTGTTGTTCCGTTCCGAATCAAGTGTGTGTGTGTGTGTGTGTGTGTGTGTGTGTGTGTGTGTGTGTGTGTGTGTGTGTGTGTGTGTGTGTGTGTGTGTGTGTGTGTGTGTGTGTGTGTCAATATGTGATGCTCACCTAGTCCTCTTATTTTGAGTAATGAAATGCAGCCCTTTTTTCAGGAATGTATGGACAAACTGAACCTCAGGAACTTGGTGTCTATTTCAATGGATGGGCCCAATGTGAATTGGAAACTCTTCGACCTTTTCCAGAAAGATCAAGCTGAGCAGTACGGAGGTGAGGAGTTTATAATGCTATTACTGTGTGTGTGGGTGAGTGTTTCTGATCCATTAGTAATTATAAAAATGTATTTTATTTGTAGTGCACTTAACATTGAATAAACACTTTCAAAGTTCTAATTTGGTTTCTAATATCAAGTTTGCATTGAAACCTTTAGGTCTTCAGCTCGTTTGTGTGGGGAGCTGTGGCCTACACACGCTACACAACTCCTTCAAGTGTGGGTTCACTGTATGGCAGCTGGACAAATTGCTGAGAGCAATGCACACATTGTTTCACAATACGCCTGCCAGGAGAGAGGATTACATCACCGTAACCAAGTCCAGTGTGTTCCCTCTATCTTTCTGTGCCCATCGTTGGGTAGAAAACCTTCCGGTTGTGGAGAGAGCCCTGGCAGTCTGGCCATCACTTCTCCTGTACATGGAAGCTGTGAAAACAAAGAGACTCCCGAACCCTGGAACAGGTAGGCCCTTCTTAAATGTGAATAGGTCTGTGACTGTGTCCTAACCCTGGTGGTGGTGTGGCCTTGTCATAGTTGAAATGTCTGACTGTCTGTATGTCTTTTTCTCAGCATCATATGACACACTTGCAGCAGCCATAAAGGATCCACTCGTCTTGGCCAAATTGCAGTTCTACGCAGCAATTGCCAGGACCTTCAATCCCTTCCTGAAAAAATATCAGACGGATGAGCCTGTGCTCCCATTCCTCCCCAAGGACCTGACCGAGTTGATGATGGTAACAATTTACTTAACGTTATAACCCCTGATTGGGCTCAATTGATCCATTATGACAAAATGGGGTTTGTGGTTAGGATGTGTAAAAAATAGTGGCTACATTGTGCATCATCATAAGATAATTTGATGTTGGTGATTAATGTTCCGCACCAGACATTTTTGTGTTTGTCTGTTGACAGAGTCTACTCAGACGCTTCATAAAAAGAGAAGTACTACACGATATCACTGCCCTGCAGCTGACCAAACTGGATGTCACAGACAAGACCATCTGGCTCAGCCCACAAGACATCAGCATTGGTCTAGGTGCAGAGTCAGTCCTTAACCCATTTAAGCCGGGAAAGCATTGCCGCTGTTCTACCTTTAAAGCCGGGAGCGCTGTTGCGTCATTCTACCTTTAAGGACGGGAAAGCGTTTGCGTCGTTTTTCTGTATAAGGGGGGTTTTTGCCCAAAGTGTCGGCATCTGGGTCAATGAAATGCATCAGAATAGACACATATAGGTGTCAACTTGTTCCTCGTGAGTTTAGTTCAGAAATGTCTTCAAGCAAGTATGGCGGAATTTGAGACTGAAGACTTTTCTGACGGTAGCGATTTCGAGTTTCTCGGCTTCGAAGATGTTGATGAGGCCGAGTCCTTTGATGACGAATACGAACCGATTGACCGGGAATTATGGTTAAGGCACATGTTCGTGAATGACGACGAGGAAGAAGAAGTATGGAATGGGGCTGCTTGTGTTGCCGGTGCGAAGAGATTACTGGCGACAGAGTAAGAATCTCTTTCGGACGCAATTCGCCAGAAATATGTCCCGGGACAGATTTGCGGCCATCTGGAGGCAAGGACAATAGTAATACTTATTGATTGGGATGATGCTGTAATAAGTAATTACTACAGTTTATATGTAAGAGATGTATTACTGTCCCGGAGATGCGTAAAGCACCCGGGTGCGTAAAACCAGATAAGCTTCTCTGGAATGTCACTTATACTTATCAATAGTAATACTTATTGATTGTGATGATGCTGTAATAAGAAATTACGACAGTTTATATGTAAGAGATGTATTACTGTCCCGGAGATGCGTAAAGCACCCGTAAAACCAGATAAGCTTCTCTGGAATGTCACCACCAGTGGCGTAACAAGGCAACGACGGGCCCGTATGCAGGATGTTCAAGGCTCTTCCAAAGAATAGAGCTTCTTTGGATTTCACACCTAACTGCGATCTCCAGAACAATAAGGCCTAGGCTACTATACATCCCCAAATTATAGCCTGTATCTTTTAATTACGCTACTTCTTAGGATGGAATGCAATTGTATTTGTATTATGCATAATACTTTTATTCAGTAGTCATCACATACAAGTGCATGTAATTTAAAACGCAGACTGTTTACAGTTTTAGTCCCAGTCTGTTCCCCTTCCCATGTTTGTTATTATATACTTTATTACTTTCTTATATACTTATTTCACTTTATTATACTTTATTTTTTTTACTGTTTTGTGCTGTTCCTGCACTTTTACATATTTTTTTACTTTTTTATTTACTTTTCTACCTGTATGTAAATATTGTAAATATTTGTAAATAAAAACTCAAATTTCCCATGAAAGCCACAGGTGTCAGCTCTCAAATACCATTTGAATTGTGTTCCTATCTGTTACAGGGGCTGAGAAATCAGTAATTTAGTAGGCGTTGATACAATTGCTGAATTTCTAGAAAAACTTCAGGTTTTGGGGGCTTTTCTGAAATCGCCTATAGGTTTTACAGGCATTTTTTCCAGGCGCTTTAGGCCTAAATGGGTTAAGGTAGTGTGATGTTTTCAAAAGATCATTTTACAAATGGTTAGGGTGAACCAGGTCATTGAAGACATGTTCTATATTCATGGCTAATTTCTCTCTCTAGAGAATCAAAGGTGCAGAACTCAGGGTGCTCGAGTTCAAGAGAGAGTGCATGCAGGGACTGAGTAACATGATCAAGAAAGTGCAGGACAAGAGCCCCCTCAAGTATCTGACTGTTAGGCAGATGGTGTGCCTGGATCCGTCAGTAATGTATAGAGAACCAGATAGAGGCAGGAATCACATGAAAGGGCTGGTTCAAAGGTTTCTCCAGGACAAACAGCTTACTGATACTTCTTTGGGTAAGAATAAGGCAAATTATAGGCTACACATGAATTTATCCTCAATCTACTTTGCTGGTAATGCCCAATGATTTATCAATGTTTTTCTCTATTTTCTCATTTGTTTTGTCGTAGGGGATGTCATACTGCAGCCGTTTGACAGTCTCCTGTCCTTGGAGAGCCGGAGTGAGGACTTCCTCTCCTTTCAACCCATGCAGAAGAGGCTGGACATCTTCCTGAGCAGCGCCATGGAGCCTTATCCCGAGCTGTGGGCCTTCTGCAAGAAGCTGCTCATCCTCTCCCACGGTCAAGCTACAGTTGAGCGTGGATTCTCAATCAATAAAGAGGTGGAGTCTGATAACTTGGAGGAGGATACTGTGGTCACACGGAGACTGGTGTGTGACTTCATCATACAACATGGAGGTGTTACCAAGGTAAGATGACTCCTCTCTGGACTAGTAATATGCTGTTGACTTAAAAGTTGATAGAATCAACATAGTTGGTCTCTTGAGTTTGTCACTGAATCTGGTTCTCTTTCCCCAACCCGATACCCAGGTTCCACTCAGTAAACCGCTACTGGAAAGTGTAGCAAGGGCAAGGACAAGGTATCGTACCCATCTGGAGACCAAAAGAAGGAACAGGGAGGCAAAAGAGCAGGCTCTCAAGAGGAGGGAAGCAGAGAACTGTCTTGAGGAGCTGAAGGTTAAGAGGAGACGTGTACAGGAGGTATCTGAGGGTCTGGCTAGGGATGCGGACAAGATGGCTGAGGAGGCTGAAGCGAAGGCAGGGAGCAAGATGGCTGGCCTGATCACCAGGTCAAACATCCTGCGGAGAGGCCATAAGGAGAAGTTGGCAGAACTGGCTCTCCTTGATAAAGAGATCGCTGCTAAGAGTGCAGAACTTAGGAGTTGACTGTGATCATAATTTTATTTATTGTTGAGTTGATTTTCATTGTTTATTGTTCAGGAGTCTGTGCTGTTGGCGTAAGTACTCACCACTATGCTGTAATGTTCCATCATTCCATAATGCTTTACAGTCCACATTTTCACATTTGTTGAAATAAATTAACAAATTTTGAACAAACGTTGTCGGTAGGTCTGTGAAATAGGCCGTGAAATAGGTATTAATTTTTTATATAAGTGGTCTTAAAAGGGACTTAAAAAGACTTGAATTTGACTTGAACAAACCTGTAGGAACCCTGATACTATTAAACATTAGTGTTTTTCAGAGATGGAAGTAACTTCAGAAAATAATTTAATTTTTTTGATGTGGTTTTGCTGCCTTTCCAGTATTTTTCCCCCTTCAGAGGCATTTATATCGAAATTAGAAGATAAAATTAACATACAGTGATATAATACCGTTACCGTCTATTCCTCAAATCATACCGTGATATACATTTTAGTCCATACCGTACAGCCCTAGTACCTACCCACATTAATAAAACAGTGAGTACTCCTAACTAGTCGTTCTGTCTGTCAGAGTCTCTCAGGGCGGGGCTGGAGTGACCAGGAGGTCTCTGGAGGGCCCACTCCTTCTCATCCAGAGATTGACCCCTCCGGAGGAGGAGTAGAGAGGGGCTCTGCAGTCCAGGAGGAGGTCTCATTGGGTTAGCTCTGATCCCACCACTGCTTCCCTGCAATAACACCTTTTTGTGCACGTATAGTCTGTAACTGTGTGTGTGTGTGTGTGTGTGTGTGTGTGTGTGTGTGTGTGTGTGTGTGTGTGTGTGTGTGTGTGTGTGTGTGTGTGTGTGTGTGTGTGTGTGTGTGTGTGTGTGAATCAGTTATCCATGAACATATGAAGGGCTCAAGTGTTTATTCAAGAGAGACGAACCTGAGAAATGTTCTCAGAGTTAACTACCAAGAACCGGAAGTACCTAAGGATGACGACTACTTCTGTAAGAGGGCTCTCTGTCTCTGTCTCTGTCTCTCTCTCCCCACCTCTTTTTCCCCACCTCTTTTTCATTCACAAACCAATTTTTAATCTTCCTGTTTCTGTCTATTTAATATAGATTTGTAGCTGAAGCTCTCTTGAACGTTATAAATAAATGAACTCTCTCCAGTCTGTGATGAGTGTAGGACTTTCTTCCTCGAAGAGTGCGAGGTCCACGGTCCTATCGTCTTCGTGGCTGATCGATCGCCCCGTTGCTGTCAGAGAGAAAGACCGAGCCAAGAAGACGCTGCCCGCTGGGTTTGAGGTAGATGTCGTACTTTAACACAACAAAGTTCTCCCCGTCCAATGAGACAGTATAACATTCATTGTTTAATACATTTCCCAGCTAATGTATATAAAAACAGTAATGCTAACAGTTATATTGCCAAAGCAGATGGATATATCTCTCCCCCAATGGTTCTTCTTCCTGAATCGTGCTTTTCGTCTATCTCTCCCTCTCTCCCCCCATTTCCCTCTATCTGCCTCTCTTTGTGACTCCCTCTCTGAACTCCCCCCCCCTGTCCCAACCCCCTCTTTCCTTACCTCCCTCCCTCTTCCTGTCTAAATCTCTCTTTCTCACTTGTTTCCCAACTACACATCTCCATTAATTTCTTATCATATCTTATCTTCCTCTCCCCCCCTCCATCTCACCACCTCTCTTCCTCTCTCCATTCCTCTCACCTCTCTTTGTCTCTCCCTGCCTCAATCTCTCTACATCTCTCTTCTCCATGTGTCTCCATCTCGCTCTCCTCTACCTCTCTTGTATTCTATCTCTCCTCCCTCCTCCACCCCTCCCTCCCTCCCTCTATGTATGTGTTTTACTGTGGAGACGATGGCCTTCCCATTGGAACACACTTTGGACCCTACGAAGGACACAGGACAGATGAAGAGGGAGCCCTAGAGTGGATACTCCTGGGAGGTCAGTGTGTTTGTATTCATTTATTTTGATCTAGTCTTGTGTGTGTGCTTGTGTGTTTATTGGATGGCATAGAGTCTGATTAACACATTTCTCCAGATCTACAAGAGCAGACACAATGATTACATTGATGCAAAGAGAGAGACACTTTCTAACTGGATGAGGTAGGACCCTATTCACTTTTATACCATCTACTGCATGAATAATGTTCACAATTTTCTTACTTACATTACTTGATTGATAACATTTATATTTCTCCATGTCTGTTATCTGATTAGATCCACAATATTTTCTGTGTTGCTATGACATATGCAGAAGATACACTGTAAAGGTGTGTTGACGTACCTGTCTGTGTGTTAGGTACGTCAATTGTGCTCGTAATGAAGAGGAACAGAACCTAATAGCGTTTCAGTACAAAGGAGGGATTTTGTATCGCTCCTGTGGCCTCGTGACTTCAGGAGCAGAGCTCTTGGTCTGGTATGGGGACGAATACGCCAGACATCTGGGAATCGGATTTGATCGACTGTGGAACAACAAGAGCTCTACTAAGATCTGCCTTTCTGTCAGGGTTTGGTTTCTATGCGGCACTTCATGACCACATCTCTCATTTTAATTCAAAAGAGCTTGGACAATAAACATCTACATTAACAAAGCAGTCAAGAAATTATACAGGAAATAGTAAAGTTTTAACATAAATTTAAATATAATAAACAAAAGATGACAACATAATAGGAAATATATTCTTACTTGGAAAAATGTCTAAATGAAAAATATACAGTACCATGGAGGTTTCAAAAAAACAATCCAATTATACAAATTCAGGTATGCTTGATTAGGATGTGCAGCCTTATCAAGCCCCAAAGCCTAAACCACCTGACTCTGGCCAGATGAGGCTGCTTAAACCAGCCATCAGCAGCACTCTCAAAAATAAAATACATATGACTCTCTCTTTCTCCTAGGAGGGAGATCCCAGCTGACACCAGCACAGGCTTTCCCCTGTCCCGAGTGTCCGTACTCCTACACGTCTCAGATCTTCCTCCACAAACACATGAAGAGGAGCCATGGCGACCTGTACGGCCGACTGCTGAGGAGTGGAGAAATCAAGGTGGAGCCTAGTCTCCTCCCATACGTCGCAGCCTCCTATCAAGAACCAATCGGAGCCTCCCCGGGAACAGTCCAAAGCACGAGCGAGATTCCAGCAGAAGGAGCCGGACGCCACAGATGTGAGAAGTGCAGTAAAACCTTTAGTCGCTCTGATAGTCTGAAGAGACACCAGCGCATGTTTCCCCACACTGTAAACAGTGTGGGGAAACATTTAGTCTATCTGGTGAACTGAAGAGACACCAGCGCATCCACACAGGAGAGAAACCATACCAATGTAAACAGTGTGGGAAAACATTTAGACAGTCTGGTCATCTGACTGTACACCAGCGCATCCACACAGGAGAGAAACCATACCAATGTAAACAGTGTGGGAAAACATTTAGTCAGTCTGGTGATCTGAAGAAACACCAGCGCATCCACACGGGAGAGAAACCATACCACTGTAAACAGTGTGGGAAAACATTTAGTCAGTCTGGTCATCTGACTGTACACCAGCGCATCCACACAGGAGAGAAACCATACCACTGTCAACAGTGTGGGGAAACATTTAGTCTATCTGGTGATCTGAAGAAACACCAGCGCATCCACACAGGAGAGAAACCATACCACTGTAAACAGTGTGGGAAAACGTTTAGTAGATCTGATACTCTGAAGGAACACCAACGCATCCACACAGGAGAGAAACCATACCACTGTAAACAGTGTGGGAAAACATTTAGTCAATCTGGTCGTCTCAAGCGTCACACACAACTTCACAGAGGAGTCTCCACCCAAACAACCATGTGAAGAAACTAAATGGTTCCCAGACATCTGTTATTCAGATCTAATCGAACATGGTCCTTGCTGTTATATGTTAAAAGGGCACATGAACGGTTAATTGTTTATCTTATCAACTTTATGTATTTATTTATATTCATGTCTGCATGAGTGAAGGTTTTTACCCGAAAAATAGTTTGAGAGAGATAATGTTAACTGAATTATTCTCTGACGTCATTGTTATATTTATTACATTTGTATGTATTTATTTATTTATCCTGTAGAAATTCAAATAAAATCAGATATGCAGTGTTGAGATGTCTGGTTTTGTCTGGATAGAATAGATGCAGTCCAACATGTTGGTGAATTATATTTGATATGCTGTTATGTATAACGTAGAATTCAAAGGATGAGCTGAGGTCCCGTTACTGACCACCAGAGGGAACCACAGCTCCACGAAGATGTTCCCCTTCCCCGGATTCAGTGACATTTTGAATTAATTATTGATAATTATGTTTCAATCTTCCAATAATAATTACTATTCACCGTCCTTCAATGGAAGTGAGAAAAAAAAGGATGTCTGATTTAAACCGTTGAAGAGGCCTGTGATTTGGTAGGCTAATACAGTGAACAAATGATAGATATATCAACCAGTGGCGGTGGGTCAATAGAGGGCGCTAGGGCGCCGCCCCTCCGTGAAATATTCACTTCACTTGTTTTTTGGGGGGGGGGGGGGGGGGGTCCAGAATTGCGAAAGTATAAAAAAAACATACAAACTGGTAAGCTTTTCCCACCATCGTATTGGTTTAAATTTAAATAAGCCATTTTTTTAAGCCAATCGTGAAAAGGCCGACAGTCGGCTGACTGGATCTGGCACTCAAATTGTCTTGACCCCGGTGGAGGAGCTGTTAATAAACATAAAATCAGGGCGCCCTGGCATGGAGGGGGTACCTGGAGGTAGCCCATGGAAAGCCAAGAAGGCCACAATCCGGCCCTAGAATGGCGCGGTAAAAGTGCAAAACCGCACGGAAACCGTACGGATTCCGTGCGGTTTGGCAAGAATTCCGTACGGAAACCGTATGGATTCCATACGGTTTTGAATGACTAATAGCCGCGGCTATTAGTCATTCACTCCGGCTATTAGTCATTCACTCCGGCTATTAGTTATTCACTCCGGCTATTAGGTATGCAGAACGAGCCCCTCCCTCTTCTTTGCTTGACCACTAAGTTTGAAGGCTGTCTAACCAATCAGTGAAGAGAAATACCAGACTAAAGTAACGCATTGTCGAGACTAGAGCTGCAGTGCCTCCATGTTTCGTCGTAACATAAAGCTGTGTTGTCTTTACTAGTTTCACTGCAATGTAATGACCACCACTAGCTAGTGGAAAATACATTTGTGTCTAGTACAGTGTTATGTTAGGCTATAATTGTGATGGCAAAATGTGCGAAATAGCCGTCAATATTCGGGGGTGTCCACATCCCTCGATTGTTGCGTGTCCCCCGATCTAAATGTTCTCAATATGGCATTTCACTATTATATATATATTCCGTTGCGTGGCTGTCCTGGGAGAGCCGTATACGCAGCGTGACTATGACTTTCCGAGCGGATCATGGGGGGCTCTTCAATCATTTATTGAGGGGGGACCGACCAGAGAGTTCTGTACCCTCCTCATCGACCAAATACAGAACTTCTTTATATCTGAAGGTCCTGAGGGCAACACAACCCTGGCCCTGAACAGTGTTGGTAAGCTTTGAATTTAATTTATGGTATTGGGCGTTGCAATTAGAGTTTTTAACATGCATTAAAATGAGCAACAAACTTTAATAACCTTGTGCTTTTCCCCTTATCACAGCATTGCAGAAAGGACAGTACAGGCTGGTGGGAAGATGATTGCCCTCTGCCTGGTGCAGGGGCAGGTCTCTCCGAGATTCCTATCACAGCGCCTCTACAGACAGGTTTGTAATCTGTCCCCTCTTCCTGCCACTTTGGAAGAGGTGACAGATTACAATTTGAGGACCAAGCTCCAAAAGGCAAGTAAATGGTTAATGTTAATTGAAACCACTTTTTGGAGAAGTGTTTTTGTGTCAAGATACTGTGTGGTGTGCTCTATAGTGTACTGATGTTGAATTTCATTGTATGATTTATGTCATACACATATGTCAATGCATTCTTTACTGTTAGAAGATAATTTGTGCCATGAAAGTGCTTAGAAATCCCAAATAATGATTATTGTTCCTAATGTATGATATTAGATTGCAGATGCCACACATGTGGAAGGTGCCAGGGAGGCTATGGAGGAGGCCACAAGACGAGCTCTCCCTCATGGGCTCCTTTCCTTTGTGCGGAGCCTCCCGCATAGGGATGAGCTGCTGGGGGCAGCCCTCAACTTCCTCACAGAGGGCCGTATTTTGACTGCTCTCAATCAGTAAGTGGAGCTGGGAATTGACTATTTAATGGACTGAGACCTTTGTGTTGGAGTGAAAAGTTATCATGTGTTCCAAAATAATCTAAATTTATATTAATTGAAAGGATTCCTTGTCTAATTGATTTTTATCTTCACATTATGTACAATGGAGTAGGCTGGAACAGGCTTCAGAGCAACAGACCTTATATTTTCTATGATCTATTATCTCATTGATTTTACAGATTCAAAGAAGGGTTGGAGACCTTCGGGATTCTAGCTCTTTTGAGGATCCACCATGAGGAGCTCAAGGGGGTCTTCATGGACACACCTGAGCCGCTGCTGGCCTCCCGGTTGGAGTCCACATTCATGACGTCCTACCTGTCTGAGCCGGGCTCCAATCGGAGGAGGAAGGAGGCCAGGACCCTTATATATTGGAGGGACTGGCTGATCGAGGTGGAGGGTAAGGAAGTGTTTCTATCTACAACCCTTATCTATCTAATTGTTCTTTGTTAATATATGCTTATTCTGAATTTGATGCCAGCAACACAATTCAAAACAGGGGACCACCAAAGAGGAAAGCTGTAGAATGCTCAAAAAACAACAATGTTCAACTGTTTCAACATTAGTAACTGGTAACAGGTGATATTATCATGAATGGATATAAAAGGGGCATCCTGTAGAAGTTAAGTCTTCACAAACAATAATGGGTCACAATACACAAAGGAAAAATACAAGACTGTTTACAGCTCTGCATGAATGAACAAATGCACACATGAAAAATATTTACTATTTGATTTGTGAACCTAGGCATACCTGTAAATACAGCACTGCATAGGGAATTATAGTGAACCGATTGTGACAGAACCAGCATAACACATTTTATATTTTTTTCGAAAGAATGACACTATTAGTGCACACTTAGGGTTAAACAAGGACTTTTGAACATTTCTATTGTGATCTGAGAAATGCAACACAAACCAACATAAAACATAACCTTAATTTCTCTGCTGAGATTAATAAAGTATATCTTATCTTAACTAAGGACGACGAAAGATTGGCACATGTCAGGCAGTGTAAAATTCCTGTTAATGTTCACATGCGGTCGTTCTTACAAGTTATCTCTTATGTACTAACAGATGGAGATACGAGTCTCACCCTGGGGGCGGTTCTGGCGTTTGCCACGGGCCTCAAAAGGATTCCTGCTGTGGGTTTTCCCATCGGACCCCGGCTTGAATTCCTCCATGAGGAAGATGGACCGGCCCTTTTCCCCACGGCCAATACCTGTTCCCTGGTCCTCAGGCTACCGGTGTATCCGGAGTACAATCGATTTAAGGAGGCCATGAAGGAAGGTGCCCAACCCCGTGGAAGGACGCTTGGAGTGCTCCCCCACACACACACAGGGAAGGACGCTTGGAGTGCCCCACACACACAGGGAAGGACGCTTGGAGTGCCCCCACACACACACACACACACACACACACACAGGGAAGGACGCTTGGAGTGCCCCACACACACACACACAGGGAAGGACGCTTGGAGTGCCCCCACACACACAGGGAAGGACGCTTGGAGGGCCCCCACACACACACAGGGTAGGACGCTTGGAGTGCCCCCACACACACACACACACACACACACACACAGGGAAGGACGCTTGGAGTGCCCCACACACACACAGGGAAGGACGCTTGGAGTGCCCCCACACACACACACACAGGGAAGGACGCTTGGAGTGCCCCCACACACACACACACACACACACACACAGGGAAGGACGCTTGGAGTGCCCCCACACACACACACACACACACACACACAGGGAAGGACGCTTGGAGTGCCCCCCCACACACACACACACACAACACACACACACACACACAGGGAAGGACGCTTGGAGTGCTCCCCCACACACACACAGGGAAGGACGCTTGGAGTGCCCCCACACACACACAGGGAAGGACGCTTGGAGTGCCCCACACACACACAGGGAAGGACGCTTGGAGTGCCCCCACACACACACACACACACAGGGAAGGACGCTTGGAGTGCCCCCACACACACACACACACACACACACACAGGGAAGGACGCTTGGAGTGCCCCCACACACACACACACACACACACACACACCTTTTTTCCCACTCATGACCTGCACCTTGACGTGGGTGAGTGGGCTTTCCACCAAGCCAGGTCAAACTATTGTGTTCCAGACTCACTATGTTAAACAAATGTCTGACTGCAACAAAGTGCTCTATCTCTGTAAAGTACAATGGGGAATTACAAAAGTCCTACATGGTTGAACTGTATCTTCCAAATGTTACAGACAGACTTCTCAGTGACTTGGCTGAATTCATTGGCTTGGCTGCGTTCTGTTCCTGTTGTGGTAATAAGAAGTAGAGCCCCCCCATCTTCATCTGCCTGCAGCTGCCTTCTCCAGGTCAACTTCGTCCTGAATGGGCTTCCTTCCAATCGGGCCCTGCTCCTCATATTAAGCATAGCCCAGCTTTACCCAAGACGCAGATGTTTTTTTCACTGTTATCCCTCCATAAAGTTTCTTTGATGTGTTGTTAATTATGTATGACTAATGCTGCCCTACTGTGTGAAAGGTGTGAAACGTTGGGATAGCTTATGGTCATGATGTTTACGTTGAGAAATATGTAGTAGGCCTCTTGCTTAGAAATTAATTTTATGAAGCTTGTTTATATGCTATTTCCCATGATGATAAATTAACATTTCATTGCTGTGAGTTGTGAAGATTATACAAATAAATAGTAAATGCGCTGAATCAGAATACTCATTTCCCATGATGATATATTAACATTGCATTGCTGCAAGATTTGTGAAGATTATACAAATACATTTTAAATCCGCTGAATCAGAATACTCTATCAAAACGTTAGTGATGGATTGTAAATGCCCTTACCGAAGTACTGTACAATAAGTGCAATTTGGAGGTACACTTGTATTTCACTTGAGTATTTAATTAAACCGACTTATCTCCAGATGTTTGCGATAAACTGGAGGATGACGGGAGAAAATCCTGAAAATAAATGATTGAAGAGCCCCCCATGATCCGCTCGGAAAGTCATAGTCACGCTGATTACAGGTGTTTTTAAAATGCGTATACGGCTCTCACATGACAGCCACGCAACGGACACATCATCTTACATCATTTGATGTATTGCTGTATTAAACCAGCAAACCATCGCAAGGAAATGTAACAAAGCTGTAGCTGAAAGATTCATCCACAAACATCAGAATAGAAAAACACTGGCAGGGCCCATTTTAGCGCATACTGCTGCCTATGCTTGTGGCAGTAATGCAATTCTGCTGAATTATTTGGAGGACTTATAGCCTACTTGTAGTGAGGTATTTTTAACAGTGCGGAATCTACAGCTGGTCACTTTCACTGGCTAAGCAAAATGAATCCCGAACAGTTGAACCTCTGAATTGATCCTGAAAGCCTATGTCCTAGAATAATTCATTTGTATTCCGTTTTAGGCCATCTCACTAAAGGTCACTTAATAGCCTATTTAAGCTCACCAAGTCCAGTATTCAGAATTCAAAGCATTTATTCACAAATACGCTCTATTTTTTTGACAAGCGGAGCCGACAGTCCTGTGCAAGTAGCCTATGCAAATTAGCCATGTGCGCCAAACAGAAGATACGCAATGAACTGATTGTTGTGCATTGTTGTGGATATTGTGGCATCCCGCCACGTGGTCCTCGGCCTGGACGGGCCCGGGGTACCGTGGAGGACGGGGTGTACCACCCCCACCCACCAGCCGGCGATGGAGAGCAGCCCTTTCGGCACCCCAATCAGGGTGATTGGGGGACACCTGGCCGAAAGCACCGGAGCCATCTTAAAAGGAGGACCAGCACAGCACAGCACGGCTCGGGAGACCAGGAACAAGGACATAGTAAGCGCTCTGGTCCACGAGCGGCTAGAGGCTCACGGAGACCCTAGAGACCGCGTCTGCATTGTCTGATTTAAGTTGTCTGCAATAAATGCCTGCCATGGCTAAAAACCCTACGCCAAGCGAGTTTTGTCAGTGGAACCCGGCCCAACCCGGGACGGGGATACCACAATATGTAGGCTGGTTAATTGTGGTTGTTTGTGGTCTTAGTGAAACAGCCTTGCCTTGGAGTTGGAGTGATTGTGTGAATGTGCGAGAGAGAGCGCACCTGCCGTGTGATGTTGGGCTTGTTGTGGCTTATATGTGATCAATGATGTGTCTGTCTGATCGTATTAGCTGGTTAATAATGTCACAAGATCGGTCATACTGCAGGCTCTCATTTGCAAATGCACTGATTGTGTGCCCGTCTCCGATATGCTATATACCTGGCATTTATTCAGTTCATGTTCTTCTGAGTGCGCAAGAACGGTGCCAATTATTGTCGTGTTTGCATTGTAATGCACAACTTTGCCCCTGCCTGTTATAAAATAATGTGCATCCCAACAACTTTAGCCAATGCAGGCTCCTATTGCTTTACCAGTCTTTAAAGTGTGTGTGTGTGTGTGTGTGTGTGTGTGTGTGTGTGTGTGTGTGTGTGTGTGTGTGTGTGTGTGTGTGTGTGTGTGTGTGGGGGCATGTAGGCTATAGATATAGATTGATTGTATTATGTTCTTCAAGGAAAGAGGGGTCGAATCCAAAGGAATAGCTTTAAAGAGACTTTATTTGTATAAAGTATTTTCGGTATGGTAAACTGATGCTCTGAAGTTAAGAGAGATTGAAGATGTGCCTTAGCACGTGCGAGAGTGTTCTCCTAGCTGGTCTAAGACTTTAGCCCACGAATGTCCTAGCGCTGCTGGAGAGTTCTACCTGTCTCCACGATGTGGGAGGCTTTCTTATGGACTCGGAGGACCGGAAGACGTGGAGGAAAACCGGTGGGACGTAATCCTCGGTTTTCCTCGCTTGGTCTGTGGTGCTGCCCTCTGTGAGATAAAGTATCTATTGCAGCCTTCAGTAAGGCTCCCCTTGTGGCTATGTATGGTATTTACGGCTAATATGTTTGGTCTTCATTGGGTCTATGTGTGGGTAGCTTAGATTCTTACAATACGTAACAGTCCCTCCTTGGTCATCTCAGATGACCATACAATAATATTTTAAACCATAACACCATTTACCACACCGCAAACATAGTCAATTAGGATCAACACCATCTACCGTTGTGGAAAACTCTTGAATAGAGGGAAAAACACAACGGGCTCATAATACTGAAATGGCATCCACCTTGTGGGTCTCATTGGGAATACAGGTCATTATTTAACAATCCAACAATGAACATAAATCTTGTTATCATACAATCACATGGCCAAATATCACACAACAAAACTATTCACTAGAAATCCTGAGCTAATACTTTGGTTATGTGCTACAAGGCCATACAATTTTCATCATGTGTAAAAGTAAAGTAAAAATTGGTAGACATAATACAATTTTAAATTTCAAAATAATTGACAAGCTATCATGGATTTGGGGGGTTCAGGTGATCTTCGTGTATTGGTGCGCCGGTTCATGTGGGTGGTTTGGGCATAGATTTGGGGGGTTCAGGTGATCTTCGTGTTTTGGTGCGCTGGTTCATGTGGGTGGTTTTGGGCTTGTTATTATTGCAGTCATTGTTTTTTTCTGTCGCCGTCTGGCCTGTAATTCATGAACCCAAGACTCGGGTCCCTCCTTGTCAAGGCCTCAACTCAGAGAGGTTACTCCCTACATCATGGGAGCCTTCAAACAGGTTCTCCGTCGTCGTCGTGTCCGTAACAGGTGGCCTGTAAAACAATCGCCTCAAGGAAGATCAACTGTACCATTATTAATGCAGCGATTCAGAATAACGAGTTGTACTCCACAACCAAACAATATATATAATAACAGCACAACTCGTCTTGGTGGTTCAATAATTAATTATTCAGTAAATCCAGGATATTGATTATCTAGGACACAGGTGCTACAAATGGTGGCATTTATTCTATATAGTTGTAATTGGATAGGTTCAGGTTCCTCAGGTGGTATCTCATTCAAGTTCAACGGATTATATCTGATTCCTACGTAAGCATGAATGTCACCTGGCACTTTTGTGGCGCCCAATGCTGTGGTGATCAGCCGATTCAGTAGCCCTCGTGCGCAGGGAATACACAGCAGCCGACAACAATTAACACGGCTATGCCATTATTCCCGCGATGAGTACTGACTGGATCATACCTCTCCACCTACCAAACAGGTTCTCCATCCATCCAGCTATTGGGTCACAAATACCGGAGTTCTCGGCCAACTCCAACTTGAGGGATTGCAGTCCAGCCAATGCCCTGGCCACGGACCCATATCTGGTGCTGTGTTATTGGGGATAAATGTACAACATGTTGTCCCTATCATCCCGCACACCCCTCCTCGTTCTGCTAATAACATATCTAAAGCTAGCCTATTCTGATAGGTCATCCGGGAGGTGGCATCCAATTGTTCGGCAGTCCCTTTGACTGCCTCTTCTGTAAAATTAACAAACCGTTGTTGATTATAGTATATGTAATTTATCCAGTCAACATTTTTATTAATAGTAGACCACCAAAATAGAACTGATTCAAATCCTGCCGCTATCTGATTCCGGCTTTATGTTCGTTGGGGACCCCTCGGGGTACTCCTATTGCGTCTATGTATATGTTTTTATCAAAACTACCCGGGACTGGTGCATACTCTCGTTTCCGACGGGTCAAGTCCGGGAGACCACCGTTGCTGGATAATGTGAGATCCATCACCGTCTTGCTTAACCAGACCTGACCTGTTGTTGCTGGTTTTGACGGTGGGTACCTGGCGATGTTGTCTCCCGCTCCTTCTTGGAACAGGACTACCAGAAGGAATCCTACCAGGCACTTTACCAAGGGCACGCTGTGGCCCATTGTCTTGGATGAGGAGTGTTTGTCCTTGGCTTGGAGTGCAGCTAGGTCGGTCAGGGTCTCAGTCCACGATCTGCCAGGAGTATCTGTTTTGCGGCACCGGCTCAGGTGGTGCCACTGGGCTCCGCGTCGGTCCTCTACAGAAACAGAAAAGGGTGTGGCCAAGAGTACCTTGTATGGCCCCTTCCACCGGTCTTCTAGGTCTTTCGATGGTGTTTTTTCACCCAGATCCACTCGCCAGGTGTCACCGACGTTGGTGACGGATCCTCTGGATCGGACGGCTTCTGGTCTGTGATCTGTCTTGCTACACAACTTTCAATCCTTGATTTAATATTCACACTACATTACCAATTATTATGTTCTTCAAGGAAAGAGGGGTCGAATCCAAAGGAATAGCTTTAAAGATACTCTTATTTGTATAAAGTATTTTCGTATGGTAAACTGATGCTCTGAAGTTAAGAGAGATTGAAGAATGTGCCTTAGCACGTGCGAGAGTGTTCTCCTAGCTGGTCTAAGACTTTAGCCCACGAATGTCCATAGCGCTGCCTGGAGAGTTTTCTACTGTCTCCACGATGTGGAGGCTTTCTTATGGACTCGGAGGACCGGAAGACTTGGAGAAAACCGGTGGGACGTAATCCTCGTTTCCCTCGCTTGGTCTGTGGTGCTGCCCTCTGTGGATAAAGTATCTATTGCAGCCTTCAGTAAGGCTCCCCTTGGGCTATGTATGGTATTTACGGCTAATATGTTTGGTCTTCATTGGGTCTATGTGTGGGTAGCTTAGATTCTTAAAATACGTAACAGTTGTCTTGGCTTGCTTGCATCCATGAAATATTGTAATGTTATGGCCTACTCAATGGCCTACTCAATGCACACTGCCATCTCAATATATAGCCTAACATATGCAAATTTATCACTGTACTAGACACAAATGTATTTTCCACTAGCTAGTGGTCATTACATTGTAGTGAAACTAGTAAAGACAACACAGCTTTATGTTACGGCGAAACATGGAAGCACTACAGCTTTTGTCTCGCAATGCGTTACTTTAGTCTGGTATTTCTCTTCACTGATTGGTTAGACAGCCTTCAAAACTTAGTGTCAAGCAAGAAGAGGGAGGGGCTCGTTCTGCATACCTAATAGCCGGAGTGAATAACTAATAGCCTGAGTGAATGACTAATAGCCGGAGTGAATAACTAATAGCCGGAGTGAATGACTAATAGCCGGAGTGAATGACTAATAGCCGGAGTGAATAACTAATAGCCGGAGTGAATGACTAATAGGCCGCGGCTATTAGTCATTCAAAACCGTATGGATTCCGTACGGAATTCTTGCCAAACCGCACGGAATCCGTACAGTTTCCGTACGGATTCCGTACGGTTTTGCACTTTTACCGCGCCATTCTAGGGCCGGATTGTGGCCTTCTTGGCTTTCCATAGCGAGTTGCCGCGCGGCGGAGTGAAAGCAGCTTAACAGAGCAAAGTGTACCAACTGGGGGGAATGAGGACATTTGTTCAGGTTTGCAGGTCAGGTCAAGGACAGGTAAACAAACCACTGTCTGGACCAGAGCTCTACTGGTAACAGACCACTGTCTGGACCGGAGCTCTACTGGTAACAGACCACTGTCTGGACCGGAGCTCTACTGGTAACAAACCATTGTCTGGACCAGAGCTCTACTGGTAACAAACCACTGTCTGGACCCAGAGCTCTACTGGTAACAGACCACTGTCTTTACCAGAGCTCTACTGGTAACAGACCACGTCTGGACCGGAGCTTCTACTGGTACAAACCACTGGGTGGACCAGAGCTCTACTGGTAACAGACACTGTCGGGACCGGAGCTCTACTGGTAACAAAACCACTGTCTGGACCAGAGCTCTACTGGTAACAGACCACTGTCTGTACCAGAGCTCTACTGGTAACAAACCACTGTCTGGACCAGAGCTCTACTGGTAACAGACCACTGTCTGGACCAGAGCTCTACTGGTAACAAACCACTGTTTCCACGCCTACCAAGTTGAGTAGACAAATGACACCACTCACAGAGCAGACTTCCAAGCACAGAATGGTTAATTACCTTGTAAATGAACCAGGGTGGGAAAGGGTCATCCACCTCTTATATGATCAGTCCAACACTTTCCTACACCTCTCTCCCCCTCCCTCTCTCTCCCTCTCCCTCTCCTCTCTCCTCTCCCTCTCTCTCTCTCTCTCTCTCTCTGTCTCTCCTGTCCTCTCTCTCTCTCTCTCTCTCTCTCTCTCTCATCTCATCTCTCTCTCTCTCTCTCTCTCTCGCTCTCTGATCTCTCTCTCTCTGTTTCTCTCTCTCTACTTGCGTCGTTCTCTTGCTCTCTGTCCTCTCTCTCTCTCTCTCTCCTCTCTTCTCTCTATCTCTCTCTCTCTCTCGCTCTCCTCTCTCATCTCTCGTCGTCTCATGTCCTCTCTCTCTCACTCTCTCTCTCTCTCTCTTCTCTCCCTCCCCCCCTCCCTCTCTTCTCTCTCGCTCGCTCTCTCCTCCTCTCTCTCTCTCTCCCTCTCTCTCTCTCTCTCTCCCTCCCCCTTCTTCTCTCTCTCTCTCTCTCTTCTCTCTCTCTCTCTCCCTCTCCTCTCTCTCTCTCTCTCTCTCCTCTCTCTCTCTCTCTCTCTCTCTCTCTCTCTCTCTCTCCCTCTCTCTCTCTCTCTCTCTCTCTCTCTCTCTCTCTCTCTCTCTCTCTCTCTCTCTCTCTCTCTCTCTCTCTCTCTCTCTCTCTCTCTCTTCTCTCTCTCTCTCTCTCTCTCTCTCTCTCTCCAGGTAACGGGACAAACAAGGTGTCCTTTGACATCTACGTTTCGAGGCGATTGCAACAGTGCCACACATGATCATATTTGAATATGTTTCGGGGTAGTAATTACAGGGCTGCCAAGTTTCAGAAAATGACAAGAGTGAGACTTTAGAGTCAGAAGCGTTCGGCCCCGACCAAAAAAATTGGCCTTTTTTAACATTGATTTATACCTTAGGACTGATGTCCTAAGGTATAAATCTAAAACTTAGATCACTTAAACATGTCTATCACAGCATGAGAAAACGTAGTAATTGTTTTCGAGGGTGTACGGAAAAGCATAACACAAGGCTTTCTATGGGATAACTGTATAACAGCTGTACTAGCGACCTGTCACAACTGTTGCCTTTCCCCGGGACGAACACTTGAATGATGTTCGTGTCATTAACTCAGGGCCGGCCCTGACCAATTTGGCGCCCTAGGCAAGATTTTTGCTGGCGCCCCCTACCCCGTTGGATCGCACAGTAAATTCGACTACCAATGTTCATAAACTCAGAGAAGCTACAAAGCTTTGTCTTTGAGACTCATTGATTTTAGATAGAAAATTAAACACACAAAACGTATTACAAACCAAGTAACAAGCAATGAATCACTCATACAATAAGTATGCACAAAATACTGCAAAGAAATGCATGATGTTTACTAAAGGCATTCATAAGCAAAATAATAGATAGAGTTCAGATTCAAATTATAGTAAATACAATTAAATGTAGTATGGTTTATCTAGTTTGGTTCTAACCAGAGATTAAACAAGCACTCAACTGAAGTCTAAAAAAAATACAAAATTAGGGCTGTGCAGAGGTAGACGGGACAGCAGCACCTGATGCTGTGTCACTGGGGGTGGTACTGAAATATTTTAAAAGTGCATCTGAAGGGAGAAGAGAAGTATATGTGACGACTGCATGTTACATTTTAATAAAAAAAACAGATGCTTGGTGTGCTATACATGAGACTAATATAGACTAATGAAATGTGATGAGATTCATTCAACTTTATTGTCATTGCAATGCAATTCAGTCTAACCACAGTGCAAAAAATAGTAAAGTGCAGTGAAATGAATGTATATATAGCCTATGAATGATATGTGAAAGCTAAGGTGTGAAATATTAACATTAATACACTTTAACTGCACACTCTTGACCCCGCCCCCTCACAGAGGGCAGGTACAGAGCAACGAGCCAGGCAGGCACCCAGAAAAAAAGGCTTCTCCATTATTAGTCTTTGCTATGACTTTATGTTGCTGTGGGCTTAAATAATATTTCGAAATAATAGTAGTAATGGCACTGAAAAAAAAAGTAGTATATATATATATATATATATATATATATATATATTTTTTTTTTTTTTTTTTTCTCCCCGTTTTCGGCGCCCCCCGCGGATGACGGCGCCCCAAGCATTTGCCTATACTGCCTATGCCTAGGGCCGGCTCTGCATTAACTAACAACCAACTAATACATTTGCTGAACTACATAAGCAGAGGGCAGACAAACTGCTTTCCCTGTCTTTAATTTTCAACGTGTGACATTATCATATTACATTTGGGAATCTCAAGAATAGATTTGACTTTGGATGAACAGACAGCGGAGACAAAATATTAGCAAAGGGGAGGGAGAGGCGTCTCACACCTACTTCGCTAACATTAAATTGACATCAGCCCTTGCTCCGTTTATGTCAGATTATCACTCTTAGGATTGTTTAATGTCTATATGAAGCCATTTAACATTACACAAGTGATTGTGATCATTTTGAAACCAAGACTGATTTTATTGGTGAGCTGATTTTGAGAAATCAAACTATGCTGCTACCTAGTTATGCTAGCTAACTAACACGAAGAGTTCAGTAATGTATTACCTTACGTTTTTATACATAATGCTGTTATGAAATATGAAAACAACCAGTAAACATCTCTGTGTATAATGTATATTTGAAAGAAGGCGATTGATGTAGGCCTACTTACCCTTCTTGAAAATGTTGCAGAATGCAGTCCAGAAGTCAAATTTGGCACTATATACAAAGACGCTCCACCAAGACGCTCCACCAAGACGCTCACACGCGCAGGTCGCGGGAGATTGTTTACAAACTGTCAAACGTATACATCGCAAAGTGGACACCGCGCGACTACATAACACTCGAAGCCGCGAGGACCAAAGCTTATTATCATGAGAAAAAAAAATAGAGTAATGAATGGGGAAATAAGCGTGAGAAATGGCAAGTGTGGCGTGTGGTGTGAGAATGGGTCAAATTGCGTGACTGTCACACTCAAAGCGTGAGGCTTGCAGCCTGTAATTAGCTGTCGATTTTGGAGGCCTTTATCAATAATAACCAGCTACAGATTTGCTTCCCGATGGAGATTTTTGACAAATTACATGTTATTTAGCATCTACACGTTAAGCTGAGTCCAATGAGATCAAGCTCGCCCTCTTGCTACACGAGATCATGTCCTAGACCTAGGTGTAGCATGTAAAATACATGTTACCATTTGCTAGAGTGTCATGCTTGGTGTCATTGTATAAATAACATAAATAACATGTCATTTGTCACAAATTTCTATCGGGAAGCAAATCAATAGCTGCTCATTATTGATTAAGGTCTCCAATTTCGACAGCTAATTACTACCATTAAACATGTTCGAATATGCTTATGTGTGGCACCGTTGCAATCGCCTGGAAGCGTAGATGTTGAAGGACACCTTGATCGCCCTCTTACGCCACCGGGAAGATATTTACATGCTTCTGATTGACCAATGAATTGATTCAGCTATTCCCCAGAAGTCTGGGGTCAAAAGGTCAAAAGGAGCCGGCACCACGCCGCTTATGAGACAAAAGTTAATGTGTATTTCTCTCATAACTTTTTGTCATTATTAAAGAGAGGCCTGATTCTCAGATATGCATGTTGGATGGCTAGGGTGTAGGTCTGGGAAGAACTTCAGGCCAAAATCTTGCAAGCGAGCCGCTGGGTGCAGGTGCAACGAGATGGAGCACTTGCTGAGTCATTTCCTGTAGGGCTGGAGCAACAGGTTGAAGCGTATGCATACTTTGAAACCCCCTTTGATATATAAGAGACCTCAAGTAACAGCTTACTTAAATGTTGTCGACCCAGTCACCTATTTCATCACTTCCTTTAGGGCTTCGGCCTCCTAATTGATCATTGTAGTATAATTGAATGCCCTCTTTCATATTATATGATACCTCCACCACTGGGACGTGGCAACAACTCTCCAAATCCATATGGGGAGGGGGGGGGGGATGCTTGTGGACAATAGGGTTGTACACTAGACATAAATTGGAAGCAAACTCAGGAGAAGGAATGACCTCTCACAAATATTTATTTAATAAATTGTTTCAAATAACCCTGCCTCGTTAAATCAATGAGCTTGGTGTTTTGCTTTCAAAAATAGGTACTTAGTACCCCAACTTACTCCAAAGTGCCCCTAAGTGAAGGGGCACCTCAGGCCAAAGTGCCCCCAGAAAAACTTTGGCCTAAAGTACATGAAGTACAAAGTACATGTTTGGTCATTAATGGTCTGAGAGGGCCCCCTATTGGAAAAATGACGTTGACGCAGTCCAAAGACCCCAAAGTAACCCGGGTGACCGGTTCTGAATTCAGCAGCGGACACTTTCTTCAGTTTGGGGCAAAGTGCCCTTCATTTTGGGGGCCCCAATTCAATTGGGGTAACTTTTCGCACAAAGTGTGCCAAAATCTCCAATTTAGTATACCGAAAATGACCTCTTCCCTCAGCGTTCGCGAGGTGGTGGGAGGCCTTCAGGGCAGCCAGGATCAGGCGATTCTTCAGACTGAAGTCCGGGTCCTCCGATCGCGGAGCAGCCGGGGCGCGCGGCGCGTCCCTGGGTGGAAGCGGACGCGCAGACCCAGTGCGCGCCGCGGTAGCCACCGGAGGCCTCGGGCGTCGTGGAGGTCGGGGCCGGTCGCGGGGTCGCGGGTCAGGACGCGGAGGTGGAGGTCACCTGTGGCCGTGTCCTCTGGGGTACGGCGGGGGGGCCCGGAGCCCACGCAGGGTGGCGAGGAGCCCGGCGCGTCTCAGGCGCGCGGCGATAGGGATGCCTCTGCGTCTCGCGGTGAGTAGGCCGGTCTGTAGGCCTCAGACCAGCCCTCGTGGTGGTGGTGACGGGCAGGCCCGTAGGGAGACCAGTCCCTACCGGGCTTCGCGTGTTGCTCCCATCGCCTGGGAGACGGATGGCGTGGAGCCCAGAGGCGTTGATGTCTGTTGTCAAAATGACAGAAGCGGGCCTCCGGGGCAGGTGCAGCCCACGCGGAGGGGTTCATCAGCGGTGGGGGGTAGTGGGGGTCCCGACTCGAGGAGTCCGTGTTCGACGTCCCCGTTGGACCAGGGTCCACTCACCGTTGGTTAGGGGGTCGTTGGGATGCATGGTTCTCTTCGAGCAGTGCAGGAACTCGAACGATAACGGAATGAAGCTAAGCTAAACTGTAAGGTAATAAGACAAGTGCGATCCAGCCAATATCCGTATTTATTTTAGGAAATTAGGCTGCTGTATGCTAGTACGACGTTTCGTCAAATAACTGACTTCATCAGGTACAAATTTAGTAGCAATAGAAACAGACCCTATGACAGAGAATCCACGCAAGCCGAGGTAACAGAGCACAAATGTGACAGCACAAAAACAAGGAGGATAAACAGCTTTGAGATTTGAATTGGGCCAATAGGGAGGTTGAATTTTCAAATGTAATTGTGCAATAATGCAACAATGTAGCATAATTTTGTCACCAGTAGGTGGAGTGAGGAGGACCATGGTGCCTGCACCTTCCGGAGCCGCCAGCAGTGGTCGCTGATTGTCCCTAAACCGGGTGGTGTTGGACTGACAGCTCGCGACAGAATTTAATAAAAACATAATCAAATGACCCCGTTGCATTAAATTATTGCAGTGGAGGACAAAAAACAAATAACAGAAAAGAATAAAAACATAAAAGATCGAACGTGCCCCGAATAATAAAATGTGTAATAATGTGACCGTAAATACGGTTCAAACATTAGAAGCATCCTTATTTGCATTATATCTACATTTTAAATTACATATATACAATAGGGAAGAGGAAGCAGCAGGTGAGTAGGGGATGGGAGATGAATGAGAGGGGACTGGGGGACACGGGATGGTGGAGAACGATAAAAAACTAATAAAATAAATTAAATTGAGGGCCTAGATAAAGGGGGAAGACGCAGGAAGGGTCAATGGGGAGCCGGGAGGGTAAATGAATAAATTGGTGAAAGTAGGAGGGCCAATCGTAAGGTCGAATTAAACCGCAATAAAAACATAGCGTGTAAACAATGTTATTTTTGTACGTTGTACTACCATCAAACATCCAGGAGATGGAGCATGGAGAACCGTGGTGTTATAATGAATTTGGGTCACCAACAGGGGGTGCTAAGTGACTCCAAACCATATTAATGTTGGAGATCCAAGATGGCGGCCTCCGTGGGCAGAAACGTAAACAAAACATTAAATAAGTGCGGTATTAGGGGTCACAAAAATCCAAATGTGTGACGATAAATAGTAAAAGTAGAACACAAGACGAACCAGCGGAGAACAAAACACAAAAAGCTACAAATTGAGCCGAAGAACTTAAAAGAGTTCGGACCAAAATGGCCGCAGAGTGTTTTCGTTCCCCGTGGTCAGCAGGTGTCGCCAAATAGACCAAAACCATGCGTTCCTATTAAAACAGTGGGTCAAATCAATGTACTGTCGAGGTTTGAAGAGTACATTAAAGCACTTTTAAGGAATGATGTGGTAACGTGATCGCTTGAATAAATAAGAATGGCAGGGAAGGGGGGGGCACAGGACATCAATAGAATAATTACACAGGGTGCATTTGGAAACCATATTAAAAGTAATATTGTTTGTAAATAGGGGGAGGAAGGGGGGCTGGGGCAGGGGGGGCAGAATAAACACAAACACATGGTAAGAAAAATAAGAAAGGGGGATCCTTTGTGGGGGGCCGGGGGCTGGGGTGGAGGTCATGTAAGGGGGCCTTTGGGGGGTAGGGAAGGGAGAGGTTGGGGTTAGGGTCAGGGGTGGGAGAGGTTAGGTTTAGGGCCAGGGGGCGGGGTCAGGGTAAGGGCTAGGTAAGGGAGGGGGTTGGGGTTAGGGTCAGGGTTAGGGTTAGGGTTAGGGTTAGGGTTAGTTCACAAGTGAGACAGCGGATCAGGTAGACACAGTTCTTCGTATTGAGGCCTGAGTGCCGTTCAGTGGGGAGAACATTCCCATTGTTTTGGTTCCGGGCCAACGGAATAAACAGAACTCCTTCAGGGTCTCTCTCCTTTTCGCAGAGATGGAAAAGTGGCCATACACCTTGAGGACAATATTCTCCACATCAACAGACAGCTCGTTCAAGGCATGCTTCACAGTGTTATGGACAATATGCGCATGGCAGTTGCCACGGAGGATCTCGCTGTTGGACTGCTTTAATTTTGTAAAGACCGAATTGTGTACGCCATAGTTGACATTTGCATTGTCTGCACTGAATGCAGAAACATTATCCAAAGCTAGACCTGTTTTGTCCAGAGAGCATTGGATGGAATCAACTATACCTTGGGAAGACTCATCCGGATTTTCCACAAAGTCGATCAGCTTCTTTTCAATGCCCTCCTCGGGAGTGAAAAACTGAACGGCTAAAGGGAACATCTTGCGGTTGCCCTTATTGGAGGCGTCAGTTTGTAGAGAGAATTGGAGCGGCTTGCCATCTCCCTTCAACTTGGTGAGCACATCTTCTACTGCTTTTGGTGCCAGGACATCAGTAACCACTGCCTCAGCCTTTGTCCTCCCACAGGACATCTTCTTTGCAATACCGGAGTCAGGGAGTGTTTGGGCGGTCAACTTGAACTGACAGTCGGAGGAGTTGTAGCTCAAATTGTGCTTGACTGTGTGATAAACATGAGCAACCTCAGCAGCAGTTACCTGTAATGGAATAAGAAAAAACACTAAATGTACATATACTGTATGAAATAGAAAATACATATACCCCTGACCTGGCTGCATTGTACATCACTGGTTCGCAACCTTTTCAGGCCTTGAACCCCCCCCCAAAACAAACATTTGAATAGTTGAGGCAATACATGTAGTTGACATGGTTTCACAGCTAAATAAAAATACATAAATACACATAGCAGATCTGCAAGGTGTTGTGAGCTTGTAGATCGGCTACGTATTAGGTATTGAAAGTCCTTAATTAAATTGACACCCCCAAAATCATGTGGGGAGTGGACCCCCCTGGCCTGGGGGTCGACCCACAGGTTGATAACCACTGTTATGCATGCATGAGCTGTTTGAGGTGTGTAAAATTTGTAAACAGACAGTATGCAATATTTTTTTTTATCATTAATTATATGATATCTACTTGCATTACACAATATGATTCAGTTGGTTTTATTAAAAAAGAAAATAGCACAGTGTATCAGTGTTGATACTTAATTATATTGAACATTTAGCAGCATGAATTGACAACACAAAGTGTGAATAAAGATATGATTAGGAAAATAGTCTGAAATGTAAAGTATACATTACTTGGATCTGTGCAGACCTAAAATGTTGCTATCCCCTTTATTAAGCCTTAAATGTCAAATGTTCAAACATATAGCCTATACTTCTACTTGACCTCACAGTAGTGAGTCTTCTTCTACTCACGCAGGTGCTGACAGTTCTGATACTAGTATCCACTCGTCTAGGCTACTACTAGCATACAACAAACATGCTTAGTTATTTGACATACCATGTTAGCCTCCGGAGTTGCTGGTCGGATAAGGAACTGTGTCAGTGCTCCCTGACTTCTCCTCTGGGTCTCGTTTTTCTTGTGTGCTTCACCAGAAGCATGTTGTCGTACGTCTGTCAGACCACCGTGGCTGACCGAAAATTGACGTCTGCATACATTACAGTTCGCCTTAAACTCATCCTCACGAACACTGTCAATCCATTTAAAGTCCTTTTCCCACTCTTTTCTGTATTTAGCTTTTCTTTTTCCTTTTTTTCGTTTTGGAGTGCCGGGAGGAGGAGGTAGAATGTTGTCGTCTTCATTCGAGGACGAGGTAGCTCCAGCATGTGAAGCCATTCTTGTTCGTGTTTTTAGTTTAATGAAGCCGGGCGACGCTTCAGGCAGCAGCAGAGCCAATCACTGTGAAGAATGTATCCTAGCAACCACACACATCTGCTGCCATTGGTCGGTACTCATCACAGCTGATTCCGTTTTTTACGGGACGGTTGAGTGACAGAAGAGAAGAATCGCTCTCATTCTTCCACGACCCGAAATACGGGACAAAGTGCGTCCCGTATCAGTTCATTACGGAACACGTCTTTTAGTTTCCAAATAAGGGACGATTCCGTTTTTTACGGGACGGTTGGCAACCCTAGTGGCCCTCCCATATATACTGAGACCTGTCCATGATGACAACAGCGCTGCCTTTATCGGCGGGCTTGATTACTATATTTTTGTTTTGAATTAGTTTGCGGAGAGCCTCCGACTCCTCAGGGAGGAGGTTAGCAGGGGCCCGGTTGATCCTGAAGGATTCGTGATAATAACGGAGGTCAGCATTGACCAAGCGCGCGACTTCTAACGGGATGTCATCCTCGGGTGGAACCCAGGAGGATTTGTATGTGAAGGGTAGTTTCTCCGACGGGGGGTGATCCCGGAAATAGACGGCTAGTTTAACCCTGCGGTGGTACTGTTGCATGTCCGAGCGGACCTGTTGGTACAACTCGCACGGGTCTATGTCGGTGGAGGGAATGAAGTGAGTCCTTTATCCAAAACTGAGAATTGCGCCGCCGTAAGTAGGAAAGATGTAGAAAGGTTAATAACCGAGCGGTTCCCTCGAGGCGTGTCTCGGGACGCGGGAGCGCTCAGTTTAAATACCGGACCCATTGGTTAAAGAGGAGCGCTGCCGTGTCCCGAGACCAGTGGATGTTATCACGTTCGGTGACGAACGCCTGTCTGGGCAGCGTTGGGATCGACTCGTATCGAATGGCGCTGAAAGCATTTAACTTGGAGAGAAGCTCCAGCTCTCTGGTCCAGGGGACCGGAGGCCGGGGGCAGGAGGCGGTGGTCCAGCAGGTAGGGTGAAGCGTGGCAGCACGGCTCCAGGGGCGGGTTGCGGGAACAGCTGGACCAGAGGGACCGGAACGTCCAGAACCTCTCTGAGGCGAGAGCGCAGCGCGCTCACCGTCTCCGGGCGCAGGCGTTGGCCGAAGTGGCGTTGAGCCCAGGCCAGGGCCACGGTGAAGTTCGGGCGCCAGATGGGGTCTGGAAGGAGGAGGAGAGCACCCACCTTCTCGTCCACCGCAGCCTTGTAGTGGTCCCGGAGCAGCATGGGTGTACCGCCAGTTGCGCGCGTCACCGTCAATCAGCTGTGCAGTCGCGGCGTTGGGGACAGCAGGGCGAATGGAGACCCTCAGGGACTCAGCTAGCCTGGCGACGACGGGAAGGGGCTCCGGGCCCTCGGCGTTGGCGAGGTGGTGAGAGGCCTTCAGGGCCGCCAGGAGTCCGGGTCGTCAGAGAGCTGAGCAGCCGGGGCACGCGGCGCCTGCCTGGGTGGAGGCGGACGCGCAGACCCAGTGCGCGCCGCGGTGGTGACCGGAGGTCGGGGCCGGTCGCGGGGTCGTGGGTCGGGACGCGGAGATGGAGGTCTCACCTGCGGGGTCCGGCGGGGGGGCTCGGAGCTCGGGCGGGATGGCGAGGAGCCCGACGCGTCTCAGGAGCGCGGCGATGGAGAGGCTCCTGCGCCCCTCGGCGAGGAGGCGAGTAGGCCGGTCTGCGAGGAGGCGAGTAGGCCGGTCGGCGTGGAGGCGAGTAGGCCGGTCCGTGGGCCTCGGACCAACCCTCGTGGTGGTGACGGGTAGGCCCGTAGGGAGACCAGTCCCTGACGGGCCTCGCGTGTTGCTCCCAACGTCGGGAGACGGGTGGCGTGGGGCCCAGAGACGTTCGTGTCCGTGGTCGAAGTGATGGAAGCGGGCCTCCGGAGCAGGTGCAGCCCACGAGGAGAAATCCATCAGCGGTGGGGGGTAGTGGGGGTCCCGAGGAGTCCGCCTGCGACGTCCCCGTTGGACCAGGGTCCACTCACCGTCATCTTGAAGGTGGTTCGGTTGCATGTTTCTTTTCGAATAGTTCGAATTCGAATTAAAACGGAAAGTATCGAAGCTATACTGAAATAAACTAAACTGAACTGTAAGGTAATGAGACAAGTGCGATCCAGCCAATATACGATTTATTTGGAAATTAGGCTGCTGTGGGCATAGTACTATGTTTCGTCAATACAATGACTTCATCAGGTACAAATAGATAGCATAGAAACAGACCGTATAATGGAGAATCCAGACAAGCCGTGGTTACAGAGCACAAATGAGAGACAACGAAAACAAATACTTTTATACAGACATGTAGGAGGGAGGGGGGACTTGAGGTCTGGGGCAGAGACATCCAATAGGGGGCCCGGGCATCAAAACAATTTCAAATTTAAACATGAAAAGCCAATGGGGGGGGTCAGGTGAAGAGCCAATGAGAGGTCAGGAGGGTAAACAACTTTAAAGTTTGAATTTGGGCCAATCAGGGGGTCGAATTTCAAAAGTAATGCTGAAGGAATGCAACATTATATCACTTTTGCTGTGTTTCTCCAGGTCACCAGCAGATGGAGCCCGGAGGATCGTGGTGTCTGCACCAACCGGAGCCGCCAGCAGGGGCTGCTAAGTCGCCTTAAACCGGGTGGTGTTAAGGAAGCAGAGATGACGGCCATAATAGAAATAATTAAAAACACAATAAAATAATACCGTTGCATCGAATTATTGCAGTGTGGGGGTCAAGGTGATACAATCCAAGGGTAAAAAATATACAAAAACATAAAAGGCAAACTGTACATTAATGCGACCGTAATGCGGGTTCATACATTAAAAACATCGATTTTTACATGTATTATGCATTTGAAAAAATGCATATAAACATAAAAAATGGGAGCAGCAGGTAAGTGGGGGAGAGGGATAAGTGAGAAGGAGGCATGGAATGGGGGGCACGGACACTGATAAAGGATAAAATAAATAAAAATATGGGCCTGGATGGAAGAAGGAGCCGAGGGAAAGGTCAAAGGGGAGTCGGAGGGTGAATCAAATTGTAATTACAAGTGGGGACGGTATAAGGTCAAATTAGACCGTTATAAACCGTTTTGATAATGTTGTATTTTTCCGTTGCAATACCATCAACAAACAGGAGATGGAGCATGGAAAGCCGTGGCGTTGGTGTTAGTCTGGGTCACCGACAGGGGGTGCAAAGTGACGCAAAACAATAATGGGGGGGACAAGGGACATGGATAAAGGATGAAAACTAATGAAATTAAATAAAAGCAAGGGCCTGGATGAAGGGAGGAGTCGAGGGAAAGGCAATGGGGAGCTGGGAGGGTGAATGAAAATATAATTACAAGTGGGGCCGATAATAAGGTCGAATTAGATCGTTATAAAAACGTTTGATGTTATTGTACTTTAACGTTGCAATACCACCAAACATCCAGGAGATGGAGCATGGAAAGCGTGGCGCTGGCGTTAATCTGGGTCACCAACAGGGGTGCAAAGTGACGCCGACAATAAAGGTAAATATTGTGTTCGTTTAACAGGGTTAATGCATTAAAGATATATTAAAGAAGAGGGGCAGCAGGTGAGTGGGGATGAGGAATAAGTAAATAAAAGGATGACAGGGAAGGGGGGCACGGGGCATATAACAAAAAACCAAATAATAACAGTGGGTGCAGTGGAAGATCATATTAATATAATATTGTTATTATAATAATAATATATATATATGAAAAATAAAAATAGGGGGACGGAGGGGGGGCCCTGGGGCTGGGGTGGGGGGCAGAATGAACCACATACATGTTATGAAAAATAAAAAATGGAGGGACTGAGGGGGGCCCCTGGGGCTGGGGCGAGGGGGGCCCCTGGGGCTGGGGCGGGGGGGGGGCCAGAGTAAAAACACACACATGTGGTATGAAAAAAAGAAAATGGGGGATCCTTTGTGGGGGGCGGGGCTGGGATGGGTCAGATGGGGGAGGGGGGTTAGGGTCAGGGGAGGGTTATGTTTAGGGTCAGGGGGGGACCCGGGTTAGGGTTAGGGTCAGGTGAGGGAGGGGTTAGGGTTAGGATAATGGGAGAGGTTATGTTTAGGGCCAGGGGGTGGGGTTAGGGTGAGGTAGGTAAGGAGGGTTGGGTTAGGTGGGAGGTGGGAGAGGTTAGGTTTAGGGACCAGGGGGGGGGGTTAGGGTGGGGCTAGGTAAGGGAGGGGGTTGGGTTAGGGTGGGAGGTGGAGGTTAGGTTTAGGACCCGGGGGGGGGGGTTAGGGTGAGGGCTAGGTAAGGGAGGGGGTTGGGTTAGGGTGGGAGGTGGGAGGGGTTAGGTTTAGGACCAGGGGGGGGGGGTTAGGGTGAGGGCTAGGTAAGGGAGGGGGGGGTTAGGGTGGGAGGTGGGAGGGGTTAGGTTTAGGACCAGGGGGGGGGTTAGGGTGAGGGCAGGTAAGGGAGGGGGTTGGGTTAGGGTGGGGGTGGGAGGGGTTAGGTTTAGGACCAGAGGGGGTGGGGTTAGGGTAAGGGCCAGGTGAGGGGGGGGTTGGGGTTAGGGTGGGGGGTGGGAGGGGTTAGGTTTAGGACCAGGGGGGGTGGGGTTAGGGTAAGGGCCAGGTGAGGGAGGGGGTTGGGTTAGGGTGGGAGGTGGGAGGGGTTAGGTTTAGGACCAGGGGGGGCGGGGTTAGGGTAAGGGCCAGGTGAGGGAGGGGGTTGGGGTTAGGGTGGGAGGGGGGAGGGGTTAGGTTTAGGACCAGGGGGGGCGGGGTTAGGGTAAGGGCCAGGTGAGGGAGGGGGTTGGGGTTAGGGTGGGGGTGGGAGGGTTATGTTTAGGACCAGGGGGGCGGGGTTAAGGTCAGGGTCAGGTGAGGGAGAGGTTAGGATGGGGGCTAGGGGAAGAGGATAAAAACCATGATGAGGGCCCGGTCTGTGGTGGAGGCAGAAGGGGGACGGGGCCAGGTAGGCTGAGGTAAGGGCCAGGGCGAGGGGCACAGCTCTAAGGGAGGGGGCATTGAGGGAGGGGGGCACACACACTAACATGAAACAAAACATCAAACATAAAGAACCAACGGCAGGTAGGTAATCTAAACGGGATCACACTTAATAAATGAACAATCCAATGCATGAACCTTACATCATGTAGAGGATAAAAGGTAAGTATGTACATAATAAAAGCACAAGCAACACATAAGGTCATAGCACATAGATAGTCATAGAACAAGTATCAAACAGTGATGACCCTGAGGCGGTGCAGTCCATGTAACAGAGATCCCAGTGGGATTCAAGGGAGAGCAGGCAATGGTGGCAGGGAGGGAAGGAGGTCCGAGGAGACTGTCGGAGGCACTGGCGGGTTAGGACAGTGTTAGGGTTAGGGTTGGGGTTAGGGTTAGGTTTAGGATTAGGGCGCTCCCTCATGCGCCATGCAGCAGTACATGGGACTATCATGTAGTCTCCCATGCACTATACCATGTAACAGGAGGAGGGCACGGGCACAAGCAATTTAAATACGTTAAAAACCTTTGCTTCAATAAAATCAATAAAATCAATAAAATATGGGAGAAAGGTTATGTTTAGGAGGGGCGAGGGAAGAGGTTATGGTACGGAACTGATGGAGTGGCTATGTTTTAGGAGAAAGGATGCTGGGGAAGTTATGATGAGGACCGGACGGATGGAGGGGCGAGACCAATCATCATTTAGGCCAAACGGGGCTATGGAGGAAAGCCTAAAGATCCACCTTCTCTCAGCAGCTCTCCACTGGACCAGGGACCAACCGACATTGGTCTCTAGACCGGACAATGAAAAGTTGTTGATATGATGTGAGATGAAGTGAGTATACAGTCGTTTATCGTTTGTTCCTTTCTGAATGTGATAAATGTGTTGGTATAACCTCTGTTTGATGGTGGCTCCCGTTTCGCCCACATAGATGCTCCTGCATAGTTTGCACTGGATGGCGTAGACGACGTTGCAGGAGAGTAGTGTGAAGGTCTGCGAGATGGGGGCACCGGCTCGACAGTTGAAGATGTACTTCAGGTTAGTAAATAGGGGTCGAAGGTTGTGCGTATTGCTTTGTTGAGTGCCGTATGGACTAGCATGTCCTGCACATTTTTATTACGGCGGTGTGACATAAAAAATTTAAAAGAAGCGAGTGGGGCGGTTTGAGGTATGGCGGAATTAAAATGTGGTTTTATAGCTTGCTTGAGGGGGCCTAGTTGTCGCGAGAATGTTGTAATGAATGGAATTAACCTATGTTCCGTGTTCTTTTTTCCAGGGAGAACGGGCCGGCCTGGCTGGAAGAGGGCGGTCACTTCCCCTTTAATAGTCAGAAGAAAACGTTTGGAATAGCCGCGGGGTCTAAGGGCCTTGAAAAGGGTCCTGGTGGCCTCCTCTACGTGATGGGGTAGAGAGCAGATGCGGTGGAAACGGATTAGTTGGGACTTGATGATGGAGCTGAAAGTATGCCGGGGATGGTAGCTGGTGTTAAATAATAAGGAATGCCTGTCAGTGTCTTTAAAATAAACCTTGGTGGCTAATGTTTTGTGTCCATCCTTCGTCTCTGTGAAAAAAACTATTGTGTCAAGTAAGGGGACCTGCTGAAGATGGAGAGTGTGTTTGAGTTTGATACGGGGGTGGTGTGAGTTGAGGATATGCATAAAGTGGTTGAATTCCGTTTCGGTTTTGTCCCAGAGGCCAAAGAAATCATCTAGATAACGGAAATAAATTAAGGGGCGTGACGGGCATTTAAGAAATGCAGATTCCTCCCAGTCGGCCAGATAAATGTCCGCGTAGGCCGGTGAATATTTCCTCCCCATGGCGCAGCCGCATATTTGTAAAAAGAACGATTTGTCGAATAAAAGTCGTTACGGGTAAGAGTGATTTCTAAGAACTTTAAAATAAATGTATCAGGACGAGATGGTTCACCGCCTCAAGGCCCAGGACAGTGTCAATGTTCGTGTATAAGGAATCTACATCGATTGAAAAGATAAACGTGTTATCGGGGACGGTGAGACTTTTTAACTTGTTAACAAATGTATATGTGTCCTTGAGGTAGCTCGGGTGAGTATGGGATAGGGGGTTAATATATAAATCTAAACTCGCCAAATGGTACGATTCAGAGCCACAGTCACTTACTATGGGGCGTCCCGGAGGGACCACGAATGGAACAGTCCAATTCTCTGGGGGTTTGTGTATTTTGGGGAGAAGGTAGAATAATTAAGACCCTAACCATCGCCTGACGCTCCAGGTACATGGGCTGCGTGAGAGGGCCATAGTAGATGGGGTCATTAAGTTGAAGTGTCGCCTCCAGAATGTAATTAGTTCGATCCTGGATTACAATTTGCCCTCCCTTATCTGCCGGTTTGATAATAATCATGGCGAGATTTTAATTTGTTGAGGGTTAGGGTTAGGGCTCCCGAACCTGATCCCCAAGCCCCCCCGCGCACGTTAAGGCCCCCCGGTTGTACGGTACCAGTGTTGGGCGTAACGCGTTACCGTAATATATTACATTTAGTCAGTAACGGAGTAATATAACGCGTTACTAACTATATTTCGGTAATATTATTACAGTTACTGAGTCCGGTAACGCGTTACAATCATGGACATAATAAAGGATGGACCACGGACTGAAAGTGGCCGCCCATTCATTCCTATACAAACTGCTCAGTGGCGCAGGGTAACATACAGGAGCGATTTGCTTCCGCGTTATGCGGCCAAGACACGTGGGCTAGTCCGTGACGTACCGGATGCAGAAATATAGAACGCATGCATGCCCATCCCCCCACTCCGGTCCAACAACAATATAAAATGATACCGTAATGCACCTGTTCTTTGTCTTTGGATCTTTTGAATAAATGGATCAATACATGATGAATCACAATGATCGCAAGCAGAGGACCGTGAGAGTTATTGAGCAGCAGATGAACCAGTTCAAAAATCGGACATTAACGGAGCACTGAACTAGGCCCTCTCGGATGCCATTTGTTTCACTACGACTCCTTTCAACTGCACACCCCTCTTCCCCCGCGAGATAAGGGCTAATAAAACGCTTGAGGTGGCGTTTTGAGGACATGGCATGAAGGTAATTATTAGCCTTTGATTGATATCCAGACATTTTTTGCGGAGACACATTCCTGTTCCCCACTTGTATTGGAGTGAACGGAGATATCTACTTCTGGGTCCCATGATTTGAGGGACCCGTCCACAGCCCCTTAAACAGCTGCAATACCAGGCTTGGCCGCTGAGCACTGGTGGATTGCGGAAGTATGTGTTCCTGGGGGCTTGGTTACAATCCGAGCCACACAGACTCCAGCCCTTGTTTGGCTGTATATTTTGTCTATCAAGACTTTGTTGTTTGGTCCTAACCAAAACATTAATAGGCTCTAAGCATAAGTTCCTTGTAAAGTCTCTGTGGGACTGAAATGTTGAATGTGTTTCATTATTTATGCTGTTCTCATGCTCTTTTTTATTACTGCTATTTACTGCTATTTCAGGGCAGGATATATGCTCAGGTTCTAAAATACTTAATTACAAAACATGCCCTGTCTGGTGGCTGTTAGACGTCATTCTTGAAGTGCACTTTTATTTTATTATTGAAATAGTATAAACTATTAACATGTTTGATTTCATGGAAATAAATGAGGCATAGAAAAAGAGTTTGTGTCATGTCGTGTAAAGGTTTTGGTTGTTTAATTATTCTATATCATAACATTATTGTAATTCAGCCATTCATGGAACACACTACATGCAGATGCAATATAGACCTCATTAGACTTTAATGTTTGCCCCCCCCCCTCCGCCTTGTCCTGAATGTTTATTTTGGTGAAAGTAATAAGTAACTTATTACTTATTACTCTACAGTAACAAGTAATATGAAATATATTACATTTTGGAAGTAACTTGCCCAACACTGTACGGTACCCAAACGTCGAATCCAGAGGCGTTCGACTCGACGTCTGCTAGCGGTAGACCACCTAAGGTTGCTATGTAACGACGTGGCGTACAGTGAGAGCAAGCCGTGCATAGTAAAGTGTTGCACTAGAGGGAGGTGTGTGTCCTTCTCTCGCAGAATGTTGTACCTGTGCTGGGCGAACCTAGTGAGCAAAGTGTTTTGGGTTTCTCCCACATATTGAGCGCCGCAGACGTCGCACCAGATTAGATAGACACAGTTCTTGGAGAGGGGCTCCCCCGTCCCTGTGTAGGGAACACGTCGTGTGTGGTTTGATTGCGTACCCAGGGTCGGTACCGGAAAAATTGGCCCTGCGCATTCGGTCTAGGGCGAGACGACGAATGGAGTTTAGCCTGGACAAGGATGTCCCGGAGGTTCTTGTTCTTCCTAAACGCTGCGATGATGCTAAAGTTATTAAGGAGGGTGGTTGAACTAACCATGTGTGAACAATTGTTTTTAATTTCCCTCACTAGACGAACCGCCGACGGGGAGTAGGTGGTAACGAAGGGGAGATGAGGGCCAACAGCAACCGCTTTGGTTTCTCTGAACGTTCCGAGGGCCTTTCTCAGAAACGATCTGCAGTACCCTCTGGTGGACAACGCAGAGAATAGTACCTTGGTGGCTGACTGAAAGTCCCCAGGCCTAGAGCAGATCCTATGGAACCTAAGCAATTGTGATTTTACAAGCCCGGCATATGTGTCTGAGGTGAAAGCTGGACTTGTGCAGCAGAGCGTGTGTGTCAGTGTCTTTAAAGTAGACCTTGATGTCCAGCCGGGATGTGGATGGGAACTCTGGGCCCTTAAATGTGGTCGTGTCTAGGAAGTCAACAGAGGAGGGGCTAAAGGTAGATTTAATAGTGATGGACGGGTTGTGAGTGTTTAGAATGGTTAAAAGCCGTCAAAATCCTCCCTAGAGTGTGGCCACACCCCCCAAATATCATCCAGGAATCTAAAATAGTGTACGTTTTTTTGGGACAGGACGCCAGGGCTGCCACCTCCCATTCGGCCATGAATTTTTGCGTAGGGTTAGGGTTAGGGGGTTAGGTTGAGCAAGTGGCACATGGGAGAGAGCGGAGGGCACAGGCACAAGCAAATATATTAAAATAATAACTTTGGCTAATAATAATAAGATAATGATAATAAATAAAGAAAATAAAATAATAAAAATAATAAAGGGTTGGGGTAGGGGAAGAGCTATAATATAGACAAGAAAGGTTATGGTTAGGAAGGAGGTGGAGAAGGTTATGGTTAGGAGAGGAGATGGAGGAGGTTATGGGTAGGAGAGGAGGTTATGGTTAGGAGAGGAGATGGAGGAGGTTATGGTTAGGAGAGGAGATGGAGGGGTTATGGTAGGAGAGGAGATGGAGGAGGTTATGGTAGGAGAGGAGATGGAGGAGGTTATGGGTAGGAGAGGAGATGGAGGAGGTTATGGTAGGAGGAGATGGAGGGGTTATGGGTAGGAGAGGAGATGGAGGAGGTTATGGTTAGGAGAGGAGATGGAGGAGGTTATGGGTAGGAGAGGATGGAGGAGGTTATGGGTAGAGGAGATGGAGGAGGTTATGGGTAGGAGAGGAGATGGAGGAGGTTATGGGTAGGAGAGGAGATGGAGGTTATGGGTAGGAGAGGAGATGGAGGGGTTATGGGTAGGAGAGGAGATGGAGGGGTTATGGTAGGAGAGGGAGGAGGGTTATGGTAGGAGAGGAGATGGAGGAGGTTATGGGTAGGAGAGGAGATGGAGGAGGTTATGGTTAGGAGAGGAGATGGAGGAGGTTATGGGTAGGAGAGGAGATGGAGGGGGTTATGGTAGGAGAGAGATGGAGGGGTTATGGGTAGGAGAGGAGATGGAGGGGTTATGGTAGGAGAGGAGATGGAGGGGGTTATGGGTAGGAGATGGGGAGGTTATGGGTAGGAGAGGAGATGGAGGAGGTTATGGGTAGGAGAGGAGATGGAGGTTATGGTAGGAGAGGAGATGGAGGAGGTTATGGGTAGGAGAGGAGATGGAGGGGTTATGGGTAGGAGAGGAGATGGAGGAGGTTATGGGTAGGAGAGGAGATGGAGGGGTTAGGGTGGGTAGGAGAGGAGATGGAGGAGGTTATGGTAGGAGAGGATACTGAGGGGGTTATGGTTAAGTTAGTAAGGGCTGGATGTTGACTGGAACTAAAAGGAAGGAATAAATAATAAACAGATGAGTTACGAAGGGGGGCGAGGACCACCCTCATTTAAGCCCAACGGAGCAGTAGAATCAAGCCTGAAAATCCACCTTCTCTCCGCTGCCCTTCTCTGGACCAGGGTCCAACCTAGATTGGTCTCCAGGCCAGAGAGGGAAAAGTTGGAAATATCATGTTTGGCAAAATGGGCGTACAATAACTTTGAAACCGTCCCCCTCTGAATATGATATATGTTGGTAAAGTCTCTGTTTTATAGTGGCACCTGTTTCGCCCACATAGATGGTTCTACATTGTCTGCATTGGATGGCATAAACAACATTGGTGGAAAGCAGCGAGAAGGTCTGCCAGATGGGAGTTTGCCAAGTTGAAGATGTATTTGAGGTGAGTGAAGTAGGGATCCAGGGTTGTGCGTATCGTCTTATTTAGTGCCGTATGAACCAGCATATCTTTTACATTTTTATTGAGGCGATATGCCATGATGACTTTAAAGGTTGCGAGTGGAGTGGTTCGAAGTTTAACAGCGTTGAAATGCTGTTTGATGGCTTGGTGAAGGGGGCCTAGTGAGGAGAGAATGTTGTGACGAGTGGGATTAATTGCTGATCTATGTTTTTGTTTTTTCCAGAGAAGTTGGCCTGGTCGGATGGAAAGAGAGCGGCTACTTCATGCTTGATAGTACGGAGAAAGCGTTTGGAGTAACCGCGGGGCCTAAGGGCCTCAAAAAGGGTCCTAGTAGCCTCCACTACATGGTGAGGGAGGGAACAAATACGATGGAAGCGGATAAGTTGGGATTTGATAATAGAACTACAAGTGTGTCGGGGATGGTAGCTGCTGCTAAATAATAAAGAATGTCTGTCAGTGTCTTTGAAATATACTTTAGTGCCTAATGTTTTGTAACCATCCTTTACCTCAGTAAAGAAGACTATGGTGTCCAAAAAGGGGACCTGCTGGAGATGAAGAGTATGTTTAAGTGTGATACGGGGGTGGTGTGAACTAAGAATGTGAATAAAGTGATTTAATTCTGTCTCGGATTTATCCCATAAGCCAAAAATGTCATCAAGGTACCGATAATATAGGAGCGGGCGTGACGGGCATTTGAGAAGAGCTGATTCTTCCCAGTCAGCCAAATAGATGTCTGCATAGGCCGGTGAATATTTTCTACCCATAGCGCAACCGCTTATTTGGAGGAAAAAAGATTTATCAAACAGAAAATCGTTCTGGGTAAGGGTAAGCTGTAAAAATTGTAAAATAAAATAATCAGGACGAGATAAAACGGGTGATGATTCCAAGGCTTTTTTTTTAACAGCCTCCAAGCCAAGAGAAGTATCGATATTGGTATAGAGAGAAAATAAACATTTAACCGTCCCCATTTAACCGTCGGGGACGGTTAAATGTTTCAGTTTATTTACAAATGTATACGTATCTTTGACGTAACTCGGGTGTGAATGGGACAGGGGATTTATATAATAATCAAAAAATTCTGCCAGGCGATAAGAATCCGAACCACAGTCGCTCACAATGGGACGACCCGGAGGGACCAGATATGGTACAGTCCAGCTCTCTGGGGCCTTATGTTTATGATAAAATGATCTGGCAGAGATCCGGGCCGTAGAGGTAGTTGGCTTGTTTCGCAGTACTAAGGTGTTCTTTTTTCATTTGATCAATTAAGTTCTGACCATCGTTTGTGTCTCCAAGTACATCGGCTGTGTGAGAGGGCGATAATATGTAGTGTCGTGAAGTTGACGTGTCGCCTCCAAAACGTAATTGGTCCGATCCTGTAGGACTATTTGACCACCTTTATCTGCCGGCTTAATAATAATCTCTGATGAGATTTTAGATCTTTCAGAGCCTGCTGTTGTTGGGTGTTGATATTACCCTCCCCTTTATGACGTCGGGGTCGGAGGTCACGAAAGGACCGGAGGTCGGGGTCAATCAGTTGCGTATGGGTGTCGAGACGGACTCCATGGCTGGCTCCCACATAGACGGTATGGTAAACGGTAGATGGGAAAAATCGATCAAAATCAGAATAATCCAGAATTTTAAGACGCCGGTGATATGTGTGCATGTCTCGCCTCAACAGGTCGCGGTCTGGAAGTGACGGTGTCGGGATGAAGGCGAGGCCACGTTCGAGGACCTCGCGTTCTAGCGGGGACAGCTGGACGGTGGAGAGGTTAGTGACGTTGGAAAGGGAGACCGGGGGGGCGGCGCTGCGCCTGGCGACCCAACTGTAAACCCAGTTGGTCCAGCCAGTCCCTCATCATCGATCTCGCCGTCTCCGGAGTCCAGGGATGTTATCATGAGTGGTCTGAAATTTGAGTAAAGATAATCGGTTGAGGTAGCCAGAGCGGGAGTCCACGTCCTCTATGTGATCTCTAACAAAGGTATTAAATGCTTTAACACAGAGAAGTTGGCAGGTGGATAACCTGATGGAAACGGTTAGCAGAGGAATAACAATACGGGCCTGTGGGAACTTCTCTCTGGTTAATCTGACCAATCGACGGGTGTCTTTGATGATGGTGAGTGCTGTCTGTACCCTAAGGCAGTTGTCAATTTTGTGTCCGGTCTAGGGGACGTAAGCCTAAGCAGGATGGCCGTGAGATGTCTAAGCGTCGCTCCTGGATAGCTGTCTGCCTGGATACAGTCCAATTTAAATGTAGGTATGCGGGCAATATTAGAATCCCCCATAATAATGACCGGTTGTCTAATGGGGAGGGACCAAATGGAGGCCTTCCGGTTGGTGTAAGGGTGTAAACGGGGCTGGTAGCAAGAAGGGGACCCGGATTGGTCATCTACCGATGATTCAGATGGAGAGGGGAGGAGTAATGGGGAGAGGAGGGGGAGGAAGAAGAGGAAGAGGTAGGAAGAGGAGATGGAGCCTGGTGAGACGATGTGATGTTCGGTTCTTCCCCTGTTGTGGTAGATCCATCTGCAGGAGGGATCAAAGGAGGTGAAGGAGAACAAGGGTGGATCTCGGCAATGAAGGTGAGCAGGTTGGGTTGTTTTTTTGCATTCTGGTTTGTGTTATTTTGTTTGACGACTGTTAAAGTGGTCTCCTCCGTCAGAGAAGGCGGTGAGGAGGTCAACATCAGTGGAGAGGTCAAAGGGCAAAGCTGCCCCTGAGTCGGGTTTCTCCTGCGGGAGAGACGACTGGGTCTGGGGGTTGAACAGGTAAGAGATGTAATTGGGGGTTCAGGGCCTGGTGTGGAAGACTTAAGGAGGGTCACTGAGGTGTGATCTATAGGAGTTGGAGGAATGGTGTCAGTTAAGGTAGTCTGTGCTGGTAAGATGACAGGAGGTGGACGTGGTCTGACCACCGGGAGGCGTTGTGGTAGGGGAGGGTGGTTTTGCCGTGGTGGTTGAGGGGCTGGTGTAGCTGTAGAGGTGGGAGGAAAGCGTCGGGCCAAACCAAGGGAAAATGGTGGGAGGGAGAGAAGAGAAGGGATAGGTAAGGGCCTGGAAGGTAAGATGAGTGTGTTGCGGTGTTTGAAGGGAAATGAAGCAGTTAGTGGTCGTGTAGGGAGCGGTGGGAAGGCTGCGTTGTCTGAGATAAGCAGTGGAGTAGTAGGTGGTGGCAGATCGGCAGTAAGACTGGTTAACAGTGAGCGAAGTGTAGTGATAGATGAGGGAGTCAGGCCTCTGCCGTACCTTTGGCGGGCCCATCTAAGAGCTCTATCAAGGGCCTCCTCACTAAATGGGCTCAGGGTCAAGGGGAAATCCTTTCGGATTCTTCCATAATGTTTCTGTAGGATCCGTAAATTATTATTCAACCAGTCAATTGTGTTATTCTTAATTTCAGTTAAAACAATGTTGTCCGGTGCCGCCGGTTTGATGAAGGCTGTGAGGTAAGCTACCTTTCTAGCCATCCCCAGTGGGGGGACCCCTGTAATGAGGGCTTCCGACAGAATCTCTGTGTGGTGGATGGATTGGAGAAGTTTAAACTATGTTTTGCTTAATAAAAACTCTGAATTGCTTGATGTGTCTGTCCCAACAGGAGTAACCTTGGAAGGAGGAGGCTTCTGTGGTACTGTGTTGTAGGTACCCAATAGGCTAAATCTGTTTTTATAAGAGTTAGCCATTTTAAAGGGGGACCCAGACTAATTCAAAAGAAAAAGAAAAGCGGGGAAGGGGTTGGGGTATAAAAAAAGAAAAGAAAAAGGGAAAACAGAAGAAAAATGCAAAACAAACTATAATAAGGTTAAACCGCAATTCGCATTGAAAAAAAGATTTGCTAGAACAGATGTAGTTGTGGTTATGCAGCTGTGAGTCAGATCGTAGAGTAAACTAAAAATAAGAAATGAAAATAAAAAATGTAAGGGAATGAACTATGCAAAACCAAAAAGGAAAAAGTCAAAGGTAGAGGGTTGGTGGGATGTGGTTGGTCCGATGGTGAATTGTCTTAGCTGGGAGATTGTGTTCAGGTCAGGAAACAAGATGTTGCTGATCGTCTGGTAGGCTGGTGGTAAGCTGTGTGTGGGCTGGTGGTAGTTCCCAATAAGTGACCCTAGAATGGTTCAAGGGAGGGGGGGCGGGTGGAGTTGGGCCGGTTGGTTGAGTAGATCGTAGTAGATGTTGTGTCGGTCTTCAGTGTACACACATACATATATATGTATATATATGCACACACATGGACACACGCCCAAAAATCACAAACCCAGTGTGTCCCTGTTGTTTCTCTGTGTGTGTTTTATCTTCTCATAGTCTTGCAGTGTGTACACACTTTAGAAAAAACTGAACTGAACACACAGATGTTGGGGTACTCACCGCCCAATAGACCACCAGGACAAAAGGAGAAGGTCTGAACAACATCACTGCACGCCGTGGACCAGATTGAGTAAGTATATTCCAGAAGCAGTTAAAAAAGTAAATATTTATTGGATCTAGAAACAATAAACTAAAAAAGTTGCACACCAACAAAGGTTAGGGTTAGGGTTAGGATAGGGGGTTTTAACCGAAGTGCACCCCGGTGAAGGCCGTTTCCGGTGAATATCTTTTGACAGGAAGGTGCTAGAGAAACGGGAGGCAGACGCACCCCCCCCAAAGGGAGGAGCGGCTTTCCAACGGCGCCAAGTCCGTGCGACCTTCCCCCCCCCGAGATGTGGAGTCGGGCATCACATATGCTGCTGGCCGTAGCGGCTTTGCACAGCAAAATCCTAAGTGTGCTCGGTGCAGGCCGTTTTCGGTGAATATATTTTGACAGGAAGGTGCCAGAGAAACGGTTAGGGTTAGGCACAAGCATTAAAGGAGACTCCGGGTGCACGGGCCATCATCATGCAACTCCCCGAGATCCTCGACACACGCCCACATTAAAGCACAAAGGTTATGAGGTCCCCAATCTAGCGATCGTGAGACATTGGCCCTCATTTATCAAACCAGCGTACGACAGAAAACGTGCGTAAAATGGATCTACGCTCATTTCAACGTTGAGCTTGGCATTTATCAATTTGAACGTGAGCGCAGGCTGCGATGAAATCTCACGTCAGGTCTGAGCTCGTGTACGCAAGTTTTTTTGGCGCAACACACGGGTATTTCACTGATGAATAGTGCAGCACAAGTAGCCCATGTTGCACATCTGTATTAATTACTAAATAAATTGGAATTAGCCCAGCCGTTCAAACAATTACAATCAAGTCAGCCCTAATTAAAAACAGTATTGCTATGAAAATAATTAGAATGTGACAGGTGAAATGTTTATTCAGCTGTCTATATAAACAGGAGCTTTGCCAAATAGGTGGTCGAGTCGCAGCGATGGCAGATCTGGCTCTGTTAGAGGACCTCAACGCACGTCTAAGACGAGAGAGAGTTTTTCGAGACCGCGCCGATTTTTTTATGGAGAGCGATGAATGGCTCTTGAGTCGTTTTCGTCTCCCAAGGCATCTCCTGATGGAGCTATGCAATGATTTGGAGCCACAGTTAAGGCGAGAAACTAGGCGATCAAACGCAATACCTGTGCCAGTGCAGGTGTGCTCTACCTTGGGGTTTTTGGCCACCGGGACCTTTCAGCGGGAGATCGGGGACAGGTCTGGTATTTCCCAGCCAAGTATTAGCCGAACCATGCCAGCAGTTTTGGCAGCTATACTGTCCCTCTCTGAACGTTATATTAAATTCCCATACACTAACGATCAGCAAACTGGAATCAAACGGGATTTTTATGCTATTGCTAGGTTTCCAAATGTGATTGGTGCGGTTGATTGTACCCATGTGCGTATGAACCATCTATTAATGATTACGCGTACATCAACCGCAAAAGCTACCATTCAGTTAATGTTCCGATTATTTGCGATGCCAGAATGTCAATCCTGAACATGGTAGCCCGATGGCCTGGGGGCACGCACGATTCTTTTATTTTCCAAAATAGCAACGTTGGGCATCGTCTACATCAGGGCGCACTACATGGTCAGAGTCATCTCGGTGAGTTACGCTGCAGTCGCACTGCACCGCCCCTCCCTTTCTTGCTTGGCCGGCTTCACAGCCGCAACACGTTTTTTGGTGCTGAGCTTCATGTCGGACCATTTTTTCTTCACCTTATTCGGAATTAAATAACTTTAACGGAATGCAAACACTAGCATATATGTGAAATGTTTTAAGCTGGATAACAGAAATTGTACATTTAATTTATTATTTAATTAATTTAATTAACAAACCTCTTCCGTAGCCCGACGAACATTGGAAACACTATTCACTGCAACAGTTATTTCCTTCCATATAGCATTCTTTTGCTGGCCTTTAATGCCAGCTTTTAGGCTACCAAATAAAACCAGACGGTTCGCATCCACCAGTGACCCGAGCGTCTCCATTTGGTCTCGGAAAAATCCCTCTATTTTACCGTTGGACGTTTCTCCATGTCGTAAAAGTTAGGGGCGAGACTTCTGAAGACGTGCTTTTATATGGGCGTGTTACGTTAATTACGATCGATCTCAGCCGCCGTATTTATCAACACCAAGATCCTTCGTACGCTGGGATTGGTGTGATACGAAGGTTTCGTAAATCTCACGTGGGTCCTATCGTAAGATGAATCATGCGTTCAGATTTGCGCTCATTTCTACGTTCGTTTGATAAATGAGGGCCATTGTGATCTGTTCTTTCTTTTTCAGAAGCCTTTTTTCCGGGTCGCGTAGCAACCGACAAGAAGGGACTCGCCCCCAGTACCTTGGCATGCCCGATGGGCCTCCTGGTGGGCGTGTCTGGTGACGCTGTCCGCGGGCGGGGCAAAGGTCAGCCGGGCGCGGGTGGAGCCAAGGGGAGTGACGGCGGGGGCAGCGTCCCGACGAGCGGAGGTCTCGGCAAACGCACAGGGGGGTGTCGTAGTCGTACGAAGGGGCGTGGCGAGGGGCTGGAGGAGAGACGACCCGGAAGGGCGGGGCTCACTCCGCGGCAGCGGCAGGGCAGGAGAAGGCCGTGAGCCTTTCTTTGAAGTATTGACGTGGCGTGTGGGCCCCCTGGTGGGCGTGTCCGGGGCGACGCCATCCGCCGGGATGTCGAGGGCCAGCCAGGCGTGGGCGGAGCCAAGGGGGGACGCACGGGCTGACCAGAGGGGCGTGGCGTGGGCGGAGCCAAGGGGGACACACGGGCTGACCAGAGGGGCGTGGCGTGGGCGGAGCCAAGGGGGGACGCACGGGCTGACCAGAGGGGCGTGGCGTGGGTCCAGCGCCGGGGCTTGGCGGAGGTGAGCGCCGTCCTCTGTGGCGCGGCCGGAGGGGGTCTCTAGCCTGCAGGGGGAGGGGGGGAGGGGGGGAGGAGGGAGGGGGAGGAGGGGAGGGGAGGGGGGGAGGGAGGGGACCCCCCCCGGGGAGATGGGTCGCGGGGGACCCATCGCGTCTATGTGGGTGCATGACTGACGCGTATGTGCGTCTAGCTGTAGGCGCGAGTCTATCGGGTGGTAGACTGACCAGAGAGGGGATGTCCGATGGGTCCCGGGCCTGCGGTGGCGTCGGCCGCGCTGGACCAGGGTCCAGTCGTCGTGGTGGCTCGGAACAGGCATATCCAACGGTTCGTTTTATTTAAAAAAGTGATCGGGAGGTTCTAAGAAATGCGAGTGTGGTCCGGTAAGAATCCGTTTTTATTGACTTCTTACCGTTGGGCAAAGTACGACGTTTCGTCACTATTGTGACTTCATCAGGTACATAAAATAGCAACAACAAACCGTGAATATGTCCGTACAAATACAAAAAAAACGAAAACGAGCCGTGGTGACAGTGATAGTTGTTGACGAGCACACACACAGAGTTCCACTGCGCAGACAGGCAAGGGGGAGGGAGAGGAACTGGTTCGTGACATGCGCAGAAGTGACCACGGCAACCCGGGAGGCGGGAGGGCCAATCAGGTGCCAGGCTGGATCAACACTTCCGCACGGTGACAATAGGTGATGACAGCCAACAGAGGACGCCAAACAAACCGATAACATGTGGTATGCTGACTGTACGGGGAAGCACACACAAAACACGAATTACGCGAGTCAAACAATGTAAACGATCGTACCGACAGGACATAAACGAATACATTGGACGGGGCGGGTGAATAAAAAACGATAAACAACAATAAAAGACAATAAACGTAATTCAATGAGGGGATAGAGGGGCAAATAAACCAATAGAAGGTATGGAATAAAGTACGAGCGTCCCAATGAAAGTGCGTCACGCTTCATCATTCCAAGATGGATACCCGGAAGCGGGGGGACCAATCAGACGCCAGGCCAGGTAAACAAGCCTGAACGGCTGCAAACATTCACAGTGGTCAGCAGAGGACGCCAAATAAACCAATGCTAAGCAGCATTCGGGATGCATGGAGAAGACACACACAGAGTGAATTGAATAGATTAAATAATGTAAACGATTAAAACGGGGCAGATGAATAAAAATACAATGAGGGGATAAATGAAAAATAATAAACGGATAAATGAATAGATAAATGAATAGAAACTAATGGAAACAACCGAGAGGCAGACGCACACACACACACGCACGAGTGGTGCGGGGTCAAGCCAAACGGGGGGGACCTGAGAACGGTGGTGAGGGGGACCAGAAGGGGAACATGGTAAGGGTCAGGGTCACAACGGGGTCAGGGGTCAGAGCCCGGGGAGGAGGACGGTCAGGGTTAGGGCCAGGGAGGGGGACGGTCAGGGTTAGGGCCAGGAGAGGGAGGGTCAGGGTTAGGGCCAGAGGGAGGGGTCTGGGTTAGGGCCTGGGAGGGGGACGGTCAGGGTTAGGGCCAGGGAGGGGGACGGTCAGGGTTAGGGCCAGATGAGGGGGGTCAGGGTTAGGCCAGATGGGAGGGTTAGGTAGGGCCAGGAGAGGAGGGGTCAGGTAAGGGCCAGGAGGGAGGGTTAAGGTAAGGGCCATGAGAGGGAGGGGTTAAGGTAAGGGCCAGGAGAGGGAGGGGTTTAGGTGGACGGTGAAAGGGCGAGGGGCGAGGGCCGTGCGCAAGGGCCGAGGCGAGGGGCACGTCTCAGAAGGAGAGAGAGGGATGGGGGCACACGAAACAACAAACACCTACGGCTCGGGGAGGGACACAGGGACAACACGGAGAAAACAAAAAAACAACCACAATATACAAGAACCTTAAAATTATAAAGGTGAACAGGTGATGGGCAACAACAATAACACACACAACAACACAAATCATGAGCCCT